>NW_026782471.1:0-82500 GCF_031769215.1 Ylistrum balloti | reverse complement strand
AACATTTAGGTGACACAGACGGGCAATTTCCTTCGCGGATATAAGATTTTGTAATTGGTCAATTTCCGTGACCCGACAGGCAGATCTAATACGCCATCTTGGTATCAAGCATATGTGTTTCCTGCTAAGAATTAACTGTTCCTCTCTTCCGGGTGTGGATATCTGATGTTTTACGAAGACTCGAGGCTTCAGTGAAGCCAGGATGACCCCAGAGAAAGGAATTGACAAAAATTTAACAAGCAAATAGGCCAACAAAGGTTCGTATTAAGAGATACCTCAAAAGAAAATATCATCTGATGAATGTAGGTGTGTTTATGAGTTATGGGTGTCCCCTGTGAACTATCAAATATGGAAAAGATTTTAAGTTATGCGTGTAATTTGATAAGCAGCTGAGATGTGTTTATATCATACAGAGTTTCCTTTCAGTCGTTATTTCGTCACTCGCTTGTTATCTGTCAAAACGTGCAACGACGGAAAGTTCAAAGATACTAGACCCTGTGTGTGTGTTTATTGTCCACTGTAGTTACCTGACAATAATTCACGTTAAGTGGACACACCCTCGGGCTAACCCGAGGCCCACATTACTCACAGCAGCGTAACCCTACCTGTTCATTTGATGTCAATGGGCGGAAAGTTTTGATAACATAGATTTGTGGAAGAAGGAAGCGAGATTATGATGTTTATTTACATACAGGTATAGAACGATAACCTCTGACACAAAAATACAGCTCATAATCTGTCAGCCAGATATAAATGTACGTAGTTTCAGGGAATCAACTGGTCAGTATTAACAAAGTGTGTAACATTACTTGTATCATGCAATGGTGCATGTATGTTTTAGGGCAGTGCACACAAACCCATCACATGATATTGCCCAAATCAGTAAAATTAATTGCAATACTACTCCTTATTTTTCTATGAACAATATATGTGGACCTCCAAGTTCTCACTAAATCATAAAATACGCTGCATATTGCATGTTTCATTGTATTGAAATATTAGAAACATGTCTTGCCCACTTACAATATACTTGACCTTGTAAAGTGATGTAAGTACCCTTTGTTGTGTGTATCAGGGTGTATGAAGAAGTCTGTACCAAGCGCCATCAAGGGAAAATACTTTGATTAGTGAAATCAAGTCTTTTTCATTACTATAATTGAAAAGGTCTGCAGTAGAGCTGACAATATACAAGTGAAGCTACAAGGGATATGGTTTGATCTGATCCCTACACCAGGCCTTTTGTTTTTGTCAAGAAGTGACGATCATGGGCATCTTGTGCTGTCATGGATGTCCATAACAAATATTACCTCATATGATCTGAATTATTTGGTTCCACATAAGGCTGGGACAAATCACACTTTTCATCGTATATACTAAAGGGGATAGAGAAATATGTAGATTTGTCCTGAGGAAGCCCAATAAGGGTGAAACATGTTGACAATGATAATAAATTGAAGAAACATAATAGGAAACTTGTTGTTTACCTTGTATTGAACAGGAACAACTTAATGCATTGAAATATAATAGAAAGTTTTATATAAGGCAGATTGGGGAGAGCATTAAGTCTGAGCAGAGTTACATATAAGACTACATTTAAATTTTCTGAACTCTCTTTTTTTCAAACATAAAACTTGAAGAATATCAGCCTGATATGAAGACAAACAAGACCGCTGAGCACTGCTGACAGATCACAAATCATAGAAAACATTCTCTCACTTTCCACAGATATAAACAGAGTAGGTAGATCCAGTAGTACATTTGGTTGATACTTGACTACACTACATTTTCATTGCATGTGATTATTCATGGACTTTGTTGATCTGATAATAAATTTTATTTATTTGACAACAATTGCAAAAGCAAATTTTTCCAACTGATATTTACCAATCTTGTTGGGCCGGATAGAAGTGCATAAGGGATCTTACTTTGTGAGGAAACAGGAGTACACAGGGAAAACCCACTTGGTCAGGCAGGTGAAGTTATACCTATTATGTCCATTCCAGGAATCGAACCTTGGATGTCTGGGTGAAAGGCATACCACTACATCACCCGACCACTTTAATGGTACTTTTAGACTTATGTTATACAATTTACGCAGTGGTGACTTTATCTTTCATCCAAAAACTCTTGAGTGGTCCCGTAAGTTGGACAGCCTGGATCCAGCCATTTTGTTTACTGACAGCGATTGTAGATTAAGACCCAAATTTAACTTCAGTAAACGGTCATTGTAAACAAACTAATGGATCATTGTAAACAAACTAATGGATCATTGTAAACAAACTTATGGATCATTGTAAACAAACTAATGGATCATTGTAAACAAACTAATGGATCATTGTAAACAAACTTATGGATCATTGTAAACAAACTAATGGATCATTGTAAACAAACTAATGGATCATTGTAAACAAACTAATGGATCATTGTAAACAAACTTATGGATCATTGTAAACAAACTTATGGATCATTGTAAACAAACTTATGGATCATTGTAAACAAACTAATGGATCATTGTAAACAAACTTATGGATCATTGTAAACAAACTTATGGATCATTGTAAACAAACTTATGGATCATTGTAAACAAAATCAGTGTTAATTCTTTGTAATATCATATTACAGGTTTTATAGTATAAAAAAGCAATATCTATGCTACTATAAAAATTAGAATCCCTGTGTGCAGTGTGTAGAATAAGATAGCTAGGTACTTCAATCAGATAACTTGTATCTTAACAGGTTGTGCTACAGGGTCTACATAGGAAAACTTAGCATATCTTAATTTCTTAGGATTGTCAGAGCTTTCACTAGTTTGGGGTAGGGCATTCTTTCATAAGAAAATCAGTGAACTGGGAAGGAAAGTTTCGGGAGTATATTGCAAATTTTGGAATTAGGTTATTTATATGAAATGGTTTCATTTGGGAACGGGGCCCATTATCGTCCCCAAAAAACCCTCAACAAAAGTGGAGTTTGTAATAAGATTTTTTAATAAAGGATTAGGACAAAAAAAATTATGAAATTAAATAAATGCTTGATTTATTTTAGTTTACAATCTTATTTCTTATACACAGATATAGGTATATATAAAGAACATACATATAAAGAAACAAATGTATTTTAAAGACAATGCTGTTTGAAACGCTTGTTTCTGTGACCCTCTCATGAGAGTTAAATCAATGGTCCTGCATTTGATGTGTCATGTTATAGATAAGAGGCCATGTGTGGATCAATGACTGGATGCAAACAGCCTAACAGGAGTTTTTTACAACACACAATTCCAGGAGGCTAAGAGTTTAAAATTCCAACTGTCTCTTGACTTCGTTAGAAATTGCTTCAAATTTTTTATTGATATTCACAATATTTCAGACATTCAGGCGATTGAAACAATTGGAATAATATTAAGATCTGACAATTTTTACAGCAATAAGCATGCCTTTAAACATTCTTTTACCTTGTATTTTTGTGTGTGATTTTTGTCAATGCTATGAAATGGATTTCACTATTGACTTTGACATACCATTACTTAGAACTGAATTCAGGCAGGTGTGTGATTACGACTATTAGGACTATGAATTATTATGCCAGATGTAATATTGTGGTTGATAATTCTTGCATCAATTTTTTTTTGTGGTTTGTATTTAATTACATGTACATTCTGTAATATTTGCTAAATTGTCACCAAATTTCATGTACAGCCTACATGTTTATGTTGTATGTTAATAGCTTAACATTGCCCAACATTTTTCTCCTTCAATTCACACTTCAGTCTTTAGGGGCGGGAAATGACTTTTGATTCTTTTAAATGACACGATAGTGTACATTACATATATTGCATTGTTTTAAGTACATATTTAAATGATACGATAGTGTACATTATGTATATTGTAGTGTTGTCAGTACGGATAATGTGGTGTGGATCAGTTCTTGACAGTCTAGTACAAATTTTTGTTTAGATCAGAAGTCAGAATTACTTCTAGGTCTGACCAGAAGCCAGTTATCTCAGAAAAGGGGAAGTAATTCCTGATACAGTATGTTGTTTTTATCTTCAATCTATCATAAATGACCAACGACTCTAAATATAATATGTGAAGGGAGGTAATCCAATATGGCGGACAGAGAACTCGAGAATGATAACCCAAAGAATGTCATGTTCCTGCATATAGTACACATCCCCCCCTTTGACACGACAGTTTTTGCCTAAAATGTGCACTATAAGCACAAATTTACGGTATATATCGAACATTAAATAGTTCTATAGCAATATAATTTCTTTGGTGCTAAGTTCTTGATCACTGCTTGATCTGATAAATGTTTGATCCCATACTTTGTAAATTGGATTTCTTTTTAGTCTACCTTTTAGTTTGTTTGATGTGATCCTTTTTGGATCGCTGTTTCACCGGTTGATGGCCCTAATGTCCTTTTTATGTGTTGACAGGCCATTAAGATTGTAATAATAATAAATAGTCTGGTCACTGTTACTTAATTTGATTTCACTTTCTTTAGTTGAGAAAGATGATCCATGTGGATTTTCTTCATAGGAATTAATTTCATTATTCTAATTGAATATATATCCTCATTTTTTCGTAGGCATTTTAAATATCAAAATTGAATTTTGAAGCTGGTTTTTTGGCAAAACGTTTGTGTATTTGTTCTAAAGTTAAAGCTACTTATATAGACCAAGACATTATATCTGTTGATGCATATCCCGATTTGATGGTTCCTCTATCTATGACAAATTACTGTGGTTGATTAAGTCTGACGAGATCTTTATATAAGTTTTAGTCATAGAGACTCTCAAAATTCCGTTTTACTAAAATTGGCATCAACTACATACCCAAAATTTGTCTTTATGTTCTGAGGGAGTGATTCATAGCTTCAGTGTTATAATTCTTGTCTGAAGTCCGAATACAAAAACATGTTATTATCACACGCATTAAGAAGCAGATATTCACATGTGAGATTTGTTTGTATGATAATGTATATTATTAGGTTAGCTTTATAAGCAACTTTTTTATTTTTGGTTTAAGATCTGATTAATTATTTTACATACATCGTATACTTACATTGTCATTATGACTAATAATGTGGATTTAAAGCAAATTACTCTCTGATCAGGAAAGTCATTGTGAAGTGCACAACCTGTTTTAAATTTTACCACAACAAGGAAGTCAACTTTAGTTGTTAGGACTATAGGTAGCTATATCAATGTTAGTAGGACTGTTCAGGGATCTGGACATAAAAAAAATCATTTTTGAAACATCTTGGATTTGATGAAGTATTCAATTTGGGAATTATGGAGTAATGGTATCTGTAGCAGTATAGAATACAACAGGAAAGCAGGATTGCTAACTGTTGTATAAGACATGGTTTGTAGACAGAAGGAACTAGTTTTGTTTCATTGAATTGTTCACACAGCTATAAAAATAGCTTTGTCTTGTTTTTGTCATATAATAAGGTATTGTTATCAATTAATAGAACAAATTGTAATTATTTTCTTGTATTCCAATTTGGAAGGTGTTCTGTACTTTATACATACTTGTATTGGTTGATTTTCTAAAACAGGATGAAACTATTATATAACATTTCTTTCTCTGTTATCAATTACATATTCTTTGAAATTCTTCAAATCAAGTACTTTGTAAACAGTTGATGTTTTGAATACCTAACTAAGGCCTTGTTTACTTTGAAAAGTCACAAGTACAGCTAGATATAAACATATAAGAAATGTAGATCTTGTTTGTCAGATAGTTTATGCTGTATAATACTGATAATGAAACTGTACATTGAAATACTGAATTGGTACATTAAAAAACTGAAAATATGCATTGAAATAGTGAAAAGGTACATTAAAATACTGAAATGGTGCATTGAATTACTGAGATGGTGCATTGAAATACTGAAATGGTACATTGAAATAGTGAAATGGTACATTGAAATACTGAAACGGTACATTGAAATAGTGAAATGGTACATTGAAATAGTGAAACGGTACATCGAAATAGTGAAATGGTACATTGAAATACTGAAATGGTACATTGAAATACTGAAACAGTACATTGAAATAGTGAATTTGTAATGATCAAGGTGAATATGATTTTAAGCTATACACATTATTACTTATGAATGTTGCTTTAACAAAAACTTGGATGCTTAATTGAGATCAAAGCAATATATTTATCTTGACCTAGTGACCTAATTATTGGTAATATACAATTTGTGACCTAATTAATGGTGTACATGATTTTTGACCTAATTATTGGTGTATGATTGGGCTCGCATTTTAACATCAAATTGAAACAAAAGGACATTCTCTACTTTAAGGCAACATGATCTGTTATGCTGATTAATGTCAATGAACTTCATTATATGATATCATTATATAATTTCATAAATTTACATAAATACATGCACAGTCACTGGCCAAAAAGGAGCTCAAAGTATATGTACAACTACACCCTGAACTCTGTTATTTGCTGGGAATATATAGGAAGCACTTGTTCCTTTTGTAAAGGAAAACTTAATATAATGAATGAATCAGATATTCTGATTATTTCCTATTATACATGTATATGTATGTGTAGATCCATTCGATTCAGTGATCAGAATTTTCGAAATACTGGTACAGGCTGTATTTATGTGAAGATAAGCCCAATCCCAGCCTAGTAAAAATCCCTATTGCGGTTTAGTAAAATTATTCTAAAAATGTACCTTATACTATATATGCCAGCTGACCAATCTGTGATCTTGGGTAACTTTGTATCTGTACATTTATTTAACAGCTGTAGAGATCAGGATGTTAAATGTGCAGTAAGCTTGTTCACGTTTTGTTTTCCTTTCCTGTTTGGAACTTTTCCCCCTGACTTTTCCTGGAGTATAAACATCTTTAAGCTGTGTTTAGAACTGATGTTAAGACAAGCTAGTTTTATCTGTCATGTTACCATTAATGTATATAGATAATATTTATAATGTTTAATTAGATCAGATAAAAAAAATTCCATCAAAGCGTCGAAGCTTTTCGCTGAGCGGACTTTTTTAAAAGACCAGTGAAGTGAGATTTTCAAACTGGATAAAGGTGTACTGGTAGGTTATAGGTATTGTAGATGTAGTTTGTCTAGATTTACAGGAGAAAAAGGAAAAGGATGAACAGACTGCTGTTGTGTAAATGATGAAAGCTGTTATAATATCATCATTTAGGTGAAAGTGAATATGTAATTGTAAGAAAGTAATTATTTCAGTTGTAAAATCTGTTCAATGAAGATAACTAGTAATTATAATGAATATACAATTTTAGAGATTCTTCATAAAAATCTTTAATCCTGTGGAGTCTGCAGAAACTTTTTCTGACATCACTTTTTGTAAGTTTATGTATAAACATTTATTTTTTGAATCTTATCCATATATCCCCCAACAGATCAGATCTAGACCATGCATGCAGTAATTACATCTCCATATCTGTATATAGATTGCAGCTTCTATACTACTGGTACATAATTTAGGTCAGACTAATTTGTACAGTATATAAGTTTGACATGACTGCTTGTACTGATCAAGAGTAAAGAATGAGCCATACAGAACCGGACTAAACACCATCGAAATGGTAACAGTATTTGCTTATTGTTGAAGCTATGAGAGAACTAGATATAGTTATTGGTCTAGAGTTGTTGATAGAGAATTTTTTCTCTTAAACTGTTCTTGTGAAATATACATATTTGATGGGGATCATTCAGTGATATTTTTATCCTCCATATCTTTCGCCTGTGTAAAGTGAATCAGTTTGTGACTCTCCATTTAAGTTAGATGTGTACACTTTCATTATCTAATATTTTATTTCAGAAATACATGTTATGTTTACTTATACTGACATGTCACATATAATATTGTTTACATTCTTCTTATCATTGTTTTTTTTCTTACTTGATTGACTCTTCTCTTTGCTTTCAGGTAGTCAGTTGACCCCTGAGGACTTGCAGTGATGCCGCCCCCTCCACCTCCCCCACCCCCGGGGGCACCGCCTCCTCCCGCAGTCAAATCTGCAGGTCGTCCCGTGGCAAAAAAATCAGGAGGGACAACTGATCGAGGGGCTCTATTAAGTGCCATCCATAAAGGGACTGCACTAAAAAAAACTGTGACCAATGACCGTAGTGCCCCAGCTGTAGGAGGTAGGTTTTACACACGTAGACAGGGTTTAGATGAGATTTGTCAAATTGGTGTTGGAACTTAGCTCTTACCAAAAAAGTTGACCATGCATGAAAATGGGCTGGTAGACGTATTTTTCTTGGTGATGTGTACGTGGTAAATATGAGATATTGATGTGAAATATTAGGTAGGGGAAAGACGTAGGTTCATATACTTATGTCTTGGAACGTATAAGATGATACACAGAGTGTGTCATGTTTTTCAGTATCATGGATACATGCAAAATATGAAGAAACAATATTTGTGTATTTAGGCGAAAAATTCCTTGTTTTAAAATTAATCCAATTATTTATTATTTATGAAGACTGTTTGATAGCTGGCTAGTATATAAAGGGACGAGGAGTATCAGTTCCCATCTTAGTCTGCTCTCATATCAAATAGAAAAATAAAACTTTTGAAATGTTTCAAAACTGCAACGAACGATTTCTCCATGTAAATGGCACGAATTTCCAGACATAAGAGTATTGAAGTTAGCAAGTCCTAGTTAAAGCAAGTACTTAGTCAAGCTTACTAGTGGGAACAAAAGTCTGAACCCATCTGACTTAGAGCCAGAATGAAATTTCACTTTAAACAGTACCTAGTGTACATGTACATAAACATCAGATTTAGGGAGAAGATTTCTTGGTTTGTCATAAAACTGTAAATGAGTTTAGAAACTTGTTGAAGAAATAGCTCTTTACAAATACGAAAATTGTGCTTTTGAAATTGTATAAGTAAATGTGGATATGCCGTCAAACCTGTCTTAAAGATCACCTGTCTATAAAGACCACCTGTGTATAACAATTATCTGCCTATGAAGGCCACTGGTTATGGGTCCATATATATTTGAATTCTTAGAAATTAAACCTCTATATAAAGGCCACTTTTCTTGCTCCATTGAGTGCCCTCTATAGACAGGTTTGACTGTACAAAAGATCATACTGCAGTTTTGTAGTTTTGCTTGTGCTTATCCTTGGTGCTAACTTTGAATTCCCTCCCCTTGGTGCCTATGTTTTTACCTAGCTTTGACACCCTTATCCTTTAGGTAACAAGCCTTCGCCAGCAGGTGGTGGCCGTGGAGCGGGCCCACTGATGCCCCCTGGTGGAGGGGCCAGCAAATTCAACACAGTAGCATGTCACAATAATCGGCCCAACAGTAGAGAACTTCCGAACACATGGCGTGGTGCACAGGATGATGGTAAGATCAAACATTCTTTGGTGTGAAGCACAAAAGTATTTATTCGGAAATAAGTCCCTTACTGTTAATAAAACAACCCTTAATTAGCCTTTGCTGTGTAGTAGAATTACAGACAGATATTTCATTTTCCTGTAATAAGCCCACCCCTTGACTTTGAGATTTTGTATGGTAGCCCAAGTTAACATGCAGAATATTTGAGTTAAGATCACTGTGTGGAATTGAAGTTGATAATTGCATCCTGTCACTCAAAGCCTAAAGCTTATCATTGAATTTTGATAAAAATAATTTTGAACAATTTTCATGAATGATTGGAGGAAGAAAGTGAAAATGTTTCAAACAAATTAATTTCAACATGTTATACATCTACTGAAATGTAAGTTGCAACCAGAAAGGTTTCTAGTTAATGGCAATTAGTGATTATGATAGCGGATGGGTACTGGTGCCAGTTTTTTTTTCAGAATGGTTCGTAAAGCATTTAAAGATGACAGATAGAGAAAAATGTCAATGTTGGTGATTAATTGCAGATGACATGTCATTTATTCTAGATTTTTTTACTCAAATGAGTGCTTATAGATGAATATTGTATTTTAAGGAAGGTTCATAGTGATGTATGTAAATATTACTAAAATCTACTAAATAAAGATACATCATATAGATATATAACATATATATATATATTACCAGGATGAGGGGAGATATATATATATTACCAGGATGAGGGGGGATATATATATTATACCAGGATGAGGGGGGATATATATATTATACTAGGATGAGGGGGGATATATATATTATACCAGGATGAGGGGGGATATATATATTATACCAGGATGAGGGGGGATATATATCTTATACCAGAATGAGGGGGGATATATATATTATACCAGGATGAGGGGGGATATATATATTATACCAGGATGAGGGGGGATATATATATTATACCAGGATGAGGGGAGATATATATGTATAACATATATATATTACCAGGATGAGGGGAGATATATATATTATACCAGGATGAGGGGGGATATATATATATATATATATATATATATATATATATATACATATATATATTACCAGGATGAGGGGGGATATATATATATTATACCAGGATGAGGGGGGATATATATATTATACCAGGATGAGGGGGGATATATATATTATACCAGGATGAGGGGGGATATATATGTATAACATATATATATTACCAGGATGAGGGGGGATATATATATTATACCAGGATGAGGGGGGATATATATGTATAACATATATATATTACCAGGAGGAGGGGGGATATATATATATAACATATATATATTACCAGGATGAGGGGGATATATATATTATACCAGGATGAGGGGAGATATATATATATATATAACATATATATATTACCAGGATGAGGGGGGATATGAATATAATACCAGGAGGAGGGGGGATACATATATATGTATCCCCCCCCCATATATATATAATGCCAGGAGGGGGATATATATATAATGCCAGGAGGGGGATATATATATATAATGCCAGGAGGGGGATATGGATATATATATATATAATGCCAGGAGGGGGATATGGATATATATATATAATGCCAGGAGGGGGATATGGATATATATATATATATATGTAATGCCAGGAGGGGGATATGGATATAGATATATATATAATGCCAGGAGGGGGATATGGATATAGATATATATATGTAATGCCAGGAGGGGGAAGGGGATAGATATATAATACCAAGAGGAGGAGGAGACATGAACATTACAACTAGAAGATGGTGCAACTGACAAACTTGAGAATAGAATATTGATGACTTTGGTGATGAACATTCACTTTCAGGAGTAGCCAAAAATAACATGATTAATCAGAAACGAAAGCAGAGTCTCTCAGGTGCCCAAAACATTAAGCAACCTCTGAAGTCAAGCTATTCTGATGGTGGTAACAGAAATTTCACTTCCTTAGCATGTGTCTCGTGGTGGAAAGCTTTTCATTTTTTTAATCTCTGTCAGTGAGATGTTTGCACTTTTTTTTAGTCAGAAATGTTTATCATTTTGCTGTGTTGATGAAGTCATAGGTTGTTTGTTTTATTTCTCATTGTTTTCATTAAGTTATAAGTGTTGTAAATTTTGGTTTAAATTAGAAGAATTTCAACAAATATTGCCTGATATGCAACTCCAAGGGGATGGAAAGCTTTGATTTTGTCAAAGTTCAAATATACTACGAATAAAAAACTGCAGTCACCCTTTGCCTTGTTTGACCTTTTATCAGTTAGGTGAAAATACATGGTGGACTTAGGTTTGGTGGTACTACAAGTTTATATATATGTTTCCTGCATTTAAGGATGAATGTAAGACTTTGGGAAAATGTTAAGTTTAAATTCTGTGAGGGCAAAAATTGCAATTAAAAATTCCTGAGCAAAAATGTATCCATGTCAGCTGATATTACAAACATGACAAGGTGTTATCTGTTAACGATGCAATGTGAAATTAAATATGCTGTATTTATTTCAAACTTTGAAATTTAGTGTCCTTTTCAGCTACCTGGTTCCATTAATTTGATTCAATATGGATTTGCTCTCCTTTTCCAGTGGTGATAGAAATGATTTTAACTCCTGGTAGGAAACGATTTAGATGTCCTGTTAACTGGTGTGCATGTGGTTGATTGGTATGAAATGATTGCAGGTTCATATATTCATGAAAATCATGGATTGTCATTTTCATTTATTTATAATGAATATGTAATATAAATTTTAGGATGAATCTTCCTAATTTTTTGTTTTAACAAAACTGACTGATCTAATATTGAAACTAAAATTTTAAGATTTCTTGCAATAAGGAAGGAAGCCTGTACTTGTAGACATTACAGCTGTTTTACTATCAGGAACTGACACTTTGTGTTTTAGACAAGTATTTATTATCAGTAATAAAGACTACATGTATGATATTGGTGACTGCGGTGTGTATATATTATATGATCCATTGTATTTACTGTACCCATGTAACATGTAAATGAACTCATGTATTTAGACATAAGTGATATCAGAGCATGACATTGAAATGATGTTACTAATTTTCCCAAAGCATTAGGAGATTTTGGAGTTATATAGTCAAGTTGATCCCAAAAAAGTCTCTCTTTTTTTCAAAAATATTTGCCAGAAAAAAAAGAGAGAAAAAATCTTGCTTCTGGAAAGAATCCTAAATTTGTTTCCACTTGAAGTCTCATTAGTGGAACTCCTCTTTTTCAGCATGTAAAACAACTTACTCCAATGAAAAATTCTTAGAGTCTAAGTCTTGTTTCTGAAATATATTAAATTGGAACCCTTGATTTTAACATTGACCAGGGATATGAGTATCTAGTCATACCAACAGCTACAGGCTATCATCATGTATTGAAACATGGCCACCAGTGATATGAGTATCTAAAACATGGCCACCAGTGATATGAGTATCTGAAACATGGCCACCAGTGATACCAGTATCTAAAACATGGCCACCAGTGATACCAGTATCTAAAACATGGCCACCAGTGATGAGAGTATCTGAAACATGGCCACCAGTGATACGAGTATCTAAAACATGGCCACCACTGATACCAGTATCTAAAACATGGCCACCAGTGATGAGAGTATCTGAAACATGGCCACCAGTGATACGAGTATCTAAAACATGGCCACCAGTGATATGAGTATCTAAAACATGGCCACCAGTGATACCAGTATCTAAAACATGGCCACCAGTGATGAGAGTATCTAAAACATGGCCACCAGTGATACCAGTATCTAAAACATGGCCACCAGTGATAAGAGGATCTGAAACATGGCCACCAGTGATACCAGTATCTAAAACATGGCCACCAGTGATGAGAGTATCTGAAACATGGTCACCAGTGATACGAGTATCTAAAACATGGCCACCAGTGATACCAGTATCTAAAACATGGCCACCAGTGATGAGAGTATCTGAAACATGGCCACCAGTGATACGAGTATCTAAAACATGGCCACCAGTGATATGAGTATCTAAAACATGGCCACCAGTGATAAGAGTATCTAAAACATGGCCACCAGTGATGAGAGTATCTGAAACATGGCCACCAGTGATACCAGTATCTAAAACATGGCCACCAGTGATAAGAGGATCTGAAACATGGCCACCAGTGATGAGAGTATCTGAAACATTGCCACCAGTGATACGAGTATCTGAAACATGGCCACCAGTGATACCAGTATCTAAAACATGGCCACCAGTGATACCAGTATCTAAAACATGGCCACCAGTGATACGAGTATCTGAAACATGGCCACCAGTGATAAGAGTATCTGAAACATGGCCACCAGTGATAAGAGTATCTGAAACATGGCCACCAGTGATATGAGTATCTAAAACATGGCCACCAGTGATACAAGTATCTGAAACATGGCCACCAGTTATACGAGTATCTAAAACATGGCCACCCGTGATACCAGTATCTAAAACATGGCCACCAGTGATATGAGTATCTGAAACATGGCCACCAGTGATATGAGTATCTAAAACATGGCCACCAGTGATACAAGTATCTGAAACATGGCCACCAGTTATATGAGTATCTGAAACATGGCCACCCGTGATACCAGTATCTAAAACATGGCCACCAGTGATATGAGTATCTGAAACATGGCCACCAGTGATGAGAGTATCTGAAACATGGCCACCAGTGATACCAGTATCTTAAACATGGCCACCAGTGATACGAGTATCTGAAACATGGCCACCAGTGATATGAGTATCTGAAACATGGCCACCAGTGATACAAGTATCTGAAACATGGCCACCAGTGATATGAGTATCTGAAACATGGCCATCAGTGATATGAGTATCTAGCCCTACCACCATGAGTAAATGATTACAGTCAACACAGGAAGTGAGTGGTAGTAAACAGGGGATGTGGTGGTGAAGAGTCATCAGATTGTGAACAGGACATTGTACTATTATTATACACTTTCAGCTTTCATTTCGTTGACTTGTGGTCGATATATATACTCTGGTAGTTAATGTAGTAATTTGTAACTGGACTTTGTTTCTAACTCAGAGCACATTTTCAAACAATTTAGCAGACAAAGTAAATTTTACTTAAAAATTTAATCATTTGAAAGTTAGTCTGTATAACTGGATCATTTTAGATTACAACTGCTATTGTGATACTTTTACATCATTACAACTACTGCGATACTTTTACATCATTACAACTACTGCGATACTTTTACATCATTACAACTATCACAACTACTTGGATACTTCTACATCATTACAACTACTGCGATACTTTTACATCATTACAACTACTGCGATACTTTTACATCATTACAATTACTGTGATACTTTTACATCATTACAACTACTGCGATACTTTTACATCATTACAACTACTGCGATACTTTCACATCATTACAACTACTGCGATACTTTTACATCATTACAACTACTGTGATACTTTTACATCATTACAACTACTGCGATACTTTTACATCATTACAACTACTGTGATACTTTCACATCATTACAACTACTGTGATACTTTTACATCATTACAACTATCACAACTACTGGGATACTTTTACATCATTACAACTATCACAACTACTGCGATACTTTACATCATTACAACTACTGCGATACTTTTACATCATTACAACTACTGCGATACTTTTACATCATTACAATTACTGTGATACTTTTACATCATTACAACTACTGCGATACTTTTACATCATTACAACTACTGCGATACTTTCACATCATTACAACTACTGCGATACTTTTACATCATTACAACTACTGTGATACTTTTACATCATTACAACTACTGCGATACTTTTACATCATTACAACTACTGTGATACTTTCACATCATTACAACTACTGTGATACTTTTACATCATTACAACTATCACAACTACTGGGATACTTTTACATCATTACAACTATCACAACTACTGCGATACTTTACATCATTACAACTACTGCGATACTTTACATCATTACAACTATCACAACTACTGCGATACTTTTACATCAATACAACTACTGCGATACTTTCACATCAATACAACTACTGTGATACTTTTACATCATTACAACTACTGTGATACTTAAGGATGATTCACCAATGAAAAAAACACAGTAATGACAAGCTCTTATATTACATAGCAGTGTTTGTATTAGATTGATATAGACATTATACAAACAGTCAAGTTGAGGAAGGCTGCAATAGCTCCGTCACTTAGGACTTTCTAATCTCAGGTGAAGCCCCAAGGTGCTTTGTTCAATGTTTAATAGTGATTTGTGTATCACAGCAAACTGAGCAATGAATGGTCTATATTGTCATTATTGTATACTTGAGTAAAATACTTCACTCTGATCTCTCTGGATGTGACCACCCTCTTGTATGTTGTTCGGTGAGGTAACCACCATCCACAGCAAGGACCCAGCTGTTTATGGGCAATAAAACCAAACGGAGAAATTGATGTAGCTATGCCAATAAGTAGTGCTGTGGTATTGTGTAAATATATATGTGTGTGTATATCAATATAATGGGTTGTCCTTTCAATATAGTATACATATCATTGAAATACAGGTGGTGTTGCTATCAGCATACTGCATCTGTAGATATTTTATGTGTAAATGTAGTGACTGTGAAATGTATATACCGGTATACTGTTGTAAACTTTATATATTTTTATTTTTAACACTGCAGTGTGTTTGTGATCTTTAAAATCTGACAAAGATCAGCACTAGTTGATTTATCTTTTATTTTGTATGTTGTAGCGTAAAATATATATTTGTATAAATAATTGAATTAAATATTGGCAATTAAGGTAGAATGAATATTGTGAGTCAAGGCAGCTAGTTAATGTATGTAATTGATGAGTGACAAAGACGATAATTTAGATACAGTATTGACATACCCCTTGGTGTGTTTCGTATTTATATTCAGTATCTATATTTTCTGTTTATATTTTGTACTTATTAAATTTGTTAACCTGGTGAAAACTCGGTGATATTAACTTCAAACACAAAATTATAGACATCAACACTGTCTTAGGTTAATATTTTTGTTTTTGGTCAATATTTGTTCACCATCTGAAAGATTGCTGATAAACATAATTTAGGAGGGTACCATAATGTGTTGAAAGCCAGGTATAAGTAGACTATATACCAGGGACTAGGTAAAAAATATCTTATTATTTATGACTCCAACAAACTTAAGATCTTATTTGTCTTTTATTTTCTTATCACTAAGAACAAACAAAACACAGACCCCGCGTTATACTTGCTACATACAGAAAAATTGGAATGCGGGGGATTTCCTGAGCTATTTTTAGCTTAACTGATAATCACTAGAAAGCAGGTGGTTATCACTAAAGTATTTACTAGTCCACACAGTTAGTTATGGTCATAAATTAGATAACAGATCTTCCTGAAAGTTAATTGGTAAATTTCAGTTAAATGTCTTTCAGCAGATAGAACTTTGGAAGGGAAATGACAGATTAAAAATAAGAGATATTGATGTGAAATCATTTTGTACCTTTTGGCTGTGATCCAACTAGGTAAATCTGAATTGTAGATATAATGTAGCTTCCTGTATATTACAGGGGGAACGCCCACTCCACCAACTGTTGGAGGCCTTGGGGGTCTGTTTGCGGGAGGGGTACCAAGATTACCCAGTGCTAACAAGAGACAACAAGGAGGACCAAAAGGTATATATATATCGGGGATCTTCATTGAACTTACATGTGTATCACAACAAGCCAAACATCTATTTGAAATACATTATTAAGCCTTTATAAATTTGTATTGAAATAAGTAAAAACTTGCTAAAGAAATAGTTGTATACATAAGTTGTTTTAGAGAAATATTTCTCACTATCATTTGTTTATCTAAATTACCTACTTGTTTTAAACATTATATTGCTTTGTTTGCATTTTTTACATTGATAGTTTTGAATATTATTTTTGATACTTCTTTTAAGCGCCCGGACCCTCTCAAGCCCTTCGTCCGTCTGGACCCCGCATGTCAAATGGACCATCAGTGATTTCTAATGGACCAGGAAGAAATGTGGGTGGACCTCCACCTCCTCCGCCATCAAATTTGAAGCCGAGTCTGAACTCTCGACCAGTTTCCAATGGACAAAGTCGGCCTGGCCCGCCACCTCCCCCGCCTGCCCAGAACAAGCCAGGTGCGGTTGGCAGCCCA
This sequence comes from Ylistrum balloti, assembly GCF_031769215.1. Classification (NCBI taxonomy): domain Eukaryota; kingdom Metazoa; phylum Mollusca; class Bivalvia; order Pectinida; family Pectinidae; genus Ylistrum; species Ylistrum balloti. The sequence goes on along the minus strand of NW_026782471.1, from coordinate 64,884 downwards.
GGAAAACTGTCAAATGAAGACAGAAATGGACATGTGAGAGGGAGCAATACCTCATTAAGTAGTATCTCATCAAGAATTTCACTTGGTGAATCGAATAGTTCTATAAACAATAATGCTCGCCCGAGGTCAGGGGTCATTGGTGGTGGTGTTCCAAGGTCACAACCTCCCCCACCCCCGAACCGACCTCCTCCTACGACAGCACCTGGGAAGCCTTCAGGACAATGGCCACCTCCCCCTCCCCCGCAATCGGCCAAAGTGCCAGGAGGCCCGCCCCCGCCACCCCCACAGTCGGCAAAAGTGCCAGGGGGACCGCCCCCGCCTCCCCCACAATCAGCAAAGAGTGGAGCTCCCCCTCCACCACCTCCACAGTCAGCTAAGGGACCTGGAAATCGACCCCCAAGTATGGTAGGAAGGCCCCTTCCACCACCTCCCTCACAGGTATGTTACATCTGGTTAAGTTTGTCAACTTGTATATTGTATGATTTACTGATGGAAGGGAAGTAACTCTTTGTTTTTCTCCTACCTATATGCCAATATTACTTGCTGCTGTAACTAAATTAGTACACTATGAAATACACACCAGGTATAACTCAGTAGTAGTCTGATTGGTGAGGTGAAATTTAATGTAAAATTGATTACAGTATTTCTCAGCATACAGATATTTTTTTATCCATAGATTTCATCAGATTCTCTCTATTTATTTTCTAGGTTTTGTAATTGCTAAGAACACAGAAAAAAAAATACAAAATATTAATTTTTGTTATGTAATTTGAGCTCACAGTGGGAACCTTGAGACTTTTAAGAGTACACGAAATTGTCTTTATTGTAAGGTGGCTGTCATAGTTATAATTCAATGATACACACATATAAGGATGTTTGGGAGACTTTAGTGATCTTTGAGATTGTGTACAAGGGTTATTGTTTTTATTGCTTGGTGTCCAAGACAAGTACAAACAGAAATTCACTTGCAATAGCTCCAGAAAATCTTTTTACACAAAGTTAGTACATATTCTGAGAGTTGCCTAAAAATGATAGCTAGAATACAGATGTATGTGTATGGAGTGTTGTTATCAGAAAACTAGGGAAAGAGATACATACACAAGCTTGCTTGCATTGAGTGAGACACTAAGTTAATATTGAGGTCTGGGTTGTATATACATAATATACCTGATACAGAAGTATATAAAGAAGCTTATGTGGAATAACAAGTCAGTTAAAGATAACTTACCTACTGAAAGTATACATCATGAGGTTTTATGTTGAAAATTCTCATATTAAACTGATACCTTGGAAATTTTACAGAATCATTAGAAAGATATACCAAATCTGTACTTGATGAAAGTCTTGTAGTGTTGTCTGCTGTAGAGAAATTTTACAGAGCCAGAAATATTGTGTATCTACGTTTGTCTGTGTGCCACTTACTTCCTGCTGTCATTCTTGTGGCTCTTCCTGTCAACTGAACGGAAACTTGTGAAGTGATGAATCTATAGACAAACACAACATCATGAAAGGCACAGCTCAACAAATCAAATCTAAATAGGAAATCTGTCTGCCATCTTTCATCTGAAATAAACTAAATTATCGGGGGAAAATATTAGAACTAACTTCTTTCTAAAAGTAATTTTCATTTCTTTCAATTTCACTGTATAACATTTGGGAAACGATATTAACTCAGTACTACATCACCGTCATTTAGAGGATTTTTATTCTTAAAAAACACTCACTACACATAAATTTTGCTAGATTTTTTCCCTATAGCTAATATTCATGAATATTTATGAAGTATATTTAGTAAAAGAAATTTTTTTTAAACACTCGCTTCACGTAATTTTTCTTAGTTTTTTTTTTTTTACTATAGCTAATATTCATGAATATTTATAAAGTATAATTAGTATAAAACAAACTTTAAACACTCGCTTTACATAATTTTTTTTAGATTTTTTTAAAGTTTTTTTCCCTATAGCTCATATTTATGAAGTATATTTAGTAAAACAAACTGTTTTTTAAAAACACTCACTACACGTACATTTTTTAGATTTTTGTTTTCACTATAACTAATATTAATGAATATTTACGAAGTATTTTGAGTGAAATATGAATATAGATGAGTCTGGCATTAATATGTATAGATAAGACGTATAAACAGGATGTGCTGACAGGATTACAGTGTCAGCCATGGATAGCCTTAATCGTCCAGCTGTAGCTGAATCATTTGATGATGATGATGATGATATTTTTGGTACTTACGGTGCTTATCTGCCTAGTGGAGATAAAAACGTAACTCACACTGTACCAAGGCCGATCTCTTCCTTCAAAAAACGTAGACCTCTTCCTGCTCTTCCTTCTGATGTAAAACCATGGATAGCAAAAGCTGTAAGTTATGTAGGAAAGATTGGTTGTAAACACCTGATTTTCTGGCTTACTGAATAGTCAGATGTCTGTGATACATATTAAATACTTGTTTACAGACCTGAATTTTAATCATTAAATTCATTCAGCCACTTTGTTGTGAACATTCAGTATTGGAGAGTTGCACTGTAGAGGGATACAGTCATGAAGTTGTGCTGTAGAGGGATACAGCCACAGAGTTGTGCTGTAGAGGGATACAGCCATGGAATTGTGCTGTAGAATGATACAGCCACGGAGTTGTGCTGTAGAGGGACAGTCATGGAGTTGTGCTGTAGAGGGATACAGCCATGGAGTTGTGATGTTGAGGGATACAGCCACAGAGTGCTGTAGAGGGATACAGCCACAGAGTTGTGCTGTAGAGGGCTACAGCCATGGAGTTGTGCTGTCGAGGGACACAGCCACTGAGTTGTGCTGTAGAGTTGTGATGTAGAGGGACACAGCCACGGAGTTGTGCTGTAGAGCCACAGAGTTGTACTGTAGAGGGACACAGCCACGGAGTTGTGCTGTAGAGGGACACAGCCATGGAGTTGTGCTGTAGAGGGCTACAGCCACGGAGCTGTGCTGTATAGGGACACAGCCACGGAGTTGTGCTGTAGAGGGACACAGCCACGGAGTTGTGCTATAGAGGGACACAGCCACGGAGTTGTGTTGTAGAGGGATACAGCCATAGAGTTGTGATGTAGAGAGATACAGCCATGGAGTTGTGCTGTAGAGGGATACAGCCATGTGCTTGTGCTGTAGAGGGATACAGCCATGTGGTTGTGCTGTAGATTGATACAGCCATGGAGTTGTGCTGTAGAGGGCTACAGCCACGGAGCTGTGCTGTAGAGGGCTACAGCCACGGAGTTGTGCTGTAGAGGGACAGTCATGGAGTTGTGCTGTAGAGGGCTACAGCTACGGAGTTGTGCTGTAGAGGGCTACAGCTACGGAGTTGTGCTGTAGATTGATACAGCATGGAGTTGTGCTGTAGAGGGATACAGCCATGGAGTTGTGCTGTAGAGGGATACAGCCATGTTGTACAATGATGCAGTGTATCAAGGGTTAGGTATTTGGTATAGTTGAACATCCTGAACTAGACACATTATTGGTGGTATTTATTGTATAAGGATCTGTAGCCAAAGTGGATTTAATTAAAGTTAGTTTGATCTGTTAGGACAATTTTTTGTACAGAAGTTTTGTATTTATTTTACTATAGGTTACTGTTAAACAAATGTATAACTTTTTAACAGACACTTGTAAGTTTTTCTGTGGTGGTACTGTAGATGTCTCTGGACTGGCACATAGTCTCATCCACAAGAACAGCAAAGAACACCAAAGATTAATTTCCTGGTAATCTTTTAACAACAGTGTCCAATATTACATATAAGTGGCCTCGCTGAATGTTGCGTGCACAGGTTTTTTGCCTCATCTTTTTATACACACTTAGGCCATTTGTAAATTGAGCACAAGCAGAGTAAACTTTTCTCTTTCTCATATTTGCAGTGCTGAATTTGTTGTGATGCCTTTTGCTGAGCAAGTACTGTAGTGTTCCTGTTTTGAACTGGTTAGCTTATTGTCAGAGCTATCAGGTTTAGACTGTACTGTACAGTGTTCCTGTTTTGAACTGGTTAGCTTATTGTCAGAGCTATCAGGTTTAGACTGTACTGTACAGTGTTCCTGTTTTGAACTGGTTAGCTTATTGTCAGAGCTATCAGGTTTAGACTGTACTGTACAGTGTTCCTGTTTTGAACTGGTTAGCTTATTGTCAGTGTTATCAGGTTTAGACTGTACTGTACAGTGTTCCTGTTTTGAACTGGTTAGCTTATTGTCAGTGTTATCAGGTTTAGACTGTACTGTACAGTGTTCCTGTTTTGAACTGGTTAGCTTATTGTCAGTGTTATCAGGTTTAGAGTTAGTCAGACACTCCGTCATACATGGACACTTCAAAAAATCTCTAACAAATATTGTGTGAAATAACGACAGATTGATAATATTGTTGTCTAAAAGTTGTTTTTTTTTTATTACTTCAGGGAGCACCACCTCCCCCTCCTTCAAACAGACCTCCTCCCCCTCCATTAGCAACATTAAAACCAACAGTGACATCAGGTCGGCCATCATCTGCCAGGACAAATCAGCCCCCACCCCCTCCAAGCCAACCTCCATCTCGACAAGGAGGTCCCCCGCCACCACCTCCAACAAGAACAACATCAACGCAAAACGGAGGGACATTGCCTCGGGCTGCAGGGGTGAAGCCACCTCCTCCACCAATTCGAGGCCCCCAGAGCACAGGTGCTATTCCCCCACCCCCTCCACAGAGGCGGTCGGGCAACTACTCCGGTGGAAGCGAAGGTGAGGTTTTCCCTAATGTGAAATTGCTGTTACTTTGGTAAAAATCTTCTTTTGATAAGCAGTTTATTTTAATGATAATAATTTTATATTTTTATTTTTCATTTGTTACTTCGAGGTAAAAAGCAATTGAACTTTGTCATGAATATTGAAGCTGAATTTAAAGTATTTAAGTAGCAGTTCCTTAATATTGACAGTAGAAGTTCAATCAAATGATAGTATAGGCAGAAGGAACAGGTCATATTCCAATCTGGACAACTTGTTTACATTTGGTATTAATTATTGAGAAACATAATCATTATTTACATCCCACATCCTTTATTTTCCTGGCCATGTGTTTGTTAATTTTTCTTGTAGCGTCAGATGCTTTCAGTGAAGAAATAGTATGTTTTAGAGTCGTCATATGGAAGTAACATTCTCAAATTTTGATGAAATTGAAAAACCTCAATTTAGAATTTTAAAAAAAAGTTTATTTTAAAAAATAACCTTTTTTCTTTCAGATTTTGAAAATAGATTCAGATTTCACAATGCAAATGAGTGTCCACCTCCGGAACCATTCAGTAAAATCAACAAGACATATCCAAGTAAAAATCCTAGAAATCCAGGTAAAAACACAGGTAAGTATGTTAGAAATCCAGGTAAAAACACAGGTAAGTATGTTAGAAATCCAGGTAAAAACACAGGTGAGTATGTTAGAAATCCAGGTAAAAACACAGGTAAGTATGTTAGAAATCCAGGTAAAAACACTGGTAAGTATGTTAGAAATCCAGGTAAGAACACAGGTAAGTATGTTAGAAATCCAGGTAAAAACACCGGTAAGTATGTTAGAAATCCAGGTAAGAACACAGGTAAGTATGTTAGAAATCCAGGTAAAAACACAGGTAAGTATTTTAGAAATCCTTGTAATTTACACATAGTGTAGCCCAACAAAAACACATGTGGCATTAAAAACCAGGTCCAAATCCTTGAAAGTAAAGCAAATACACAGATAAGTATGGAAGAAAGATTATTAAGCCTAAAGATCAAGTTAAAAACACAGGTAAGTAGTAATCAATGAGATAAAAATTCAGGTAAAAACACAGTTAAGTTAAAAACACTGGTAGATACATTGTTTAACTTATATGTACACACAGGATTAAAGGATAGTTTTCATATTTTTTAATCTTTCCCTGTTTCTGTCACACAGGATTTAAGGATAGTTTTCATATTTTTGTAATCTTTCCCTGATTCTGTCCTATATGATATTGTAAAATTTGACATGTAAAATTTGGATGTAGTGGAAGTTTTTGTAGGTTTTGTAAATTGCTATTTTAACATTTCTATACATAAAAAATGCAGAATGCCCAAAAATTGAAATCTACTTCTGAAGCCTGAGGTGACAAAGGAAATTTTTATACCATTGATAAGGGCAAGGTTATTTTTCAAAAGTTCGCAATGGAGAAAACTTGTGTTGGATAATATGCCTTACTTACAGTGAAATTCACTAGAAATTCTTTAGAAATCTTGATATAAATTTTTTTCATTTTCTTTATTCCAGGAGTAAGAAAACCTCCACCACCTCCTCCACAATGACAAGTTTGATTCCCTAGGGTTTACTCATCAATTCCTTTATATATGCAAAAGACTGTGTTTGCATTCAATGCCAATGAAGTGCAATGTGCATTACTTGTAGCAAGGGCAAGGACAAGTCTACAAGCAGCAGTCATTAACTTGTATCTAGGTCTGATCGACAGTAGATATCAACAGGATTGTCTGGATATGTGAATTCTGTCATTGACCTGTGTATTCGTTCAGCAAACTTTATACCAGATGAATGCTTCTGGTGTGTTCATCTGAACAATCTGCATTGGAGAAAGACATTAGTTTTCCAAAGGAGATGATCCTATTTCCAAGGGAGATAATCCTATTTCTTGTATGAACATCTGACAACTCTTGTTATAGAACAATGGTATCAGTTTCCCTTGTCAAGTTTATAAAAAATTCAGTGTTGATTTTCTATAAGCCTGTAGGTTTTCCGAAGGTTCTTTCTTCCTTTGCGGGTGATAGGTAAAGTATTTCCATGTCTTGAACAGGTCTTAACTTGAGTTAAAGATTTTTTTTAAATCAAGTGAATATTTAACAATGCAGAATAGCTCCCCAGCCATGTAAGATGTAGTTGGTCTGTTATTAAAGTAGACACCGTAAAACCTGCTCAATCTAAGATATTTTATATAAAATCTTATTTGGTCAAGTAAAGATTCTTTGTACGATGTGAAGAAAATAACTATAAGTCTTGTAAACCTTTATCATTTTCACACAGATTTTTTTATTCCTTATTTGAACTTAGGAATTGGCTTGTGAAAAACAGACTGATAGAGAATTTGTCATCTGTAATTTTATATACACTTGACTGATGTCCTGATTTGTTCTACAGTTTGTCATCTGTGATATGTAAATTTGTTACAGTTTATACCCCTATGTTCTTTATGAGTGCTGTTATACTTACATATATAGTATGTATTATCTACTTAAAGGAGAACAAAGGCTTTCACACGCTTCTATCAGCTAATGCAGCTTAATCATGTAACACAGCGTATATAACAAAACTTTTCAAACACAAAACATGTGAACGCTTGGACCTAAGCTTAAAGTGTAGCAATAGTGTGGAGCTTGTCTGTCTGTAAAGAATTTCTTCAAAATGAAATAGTTTTTTTTTTTTGTAGAAAGCAATTACACTTCTTTAATAAAAATTTAATCACAAAATGATAAATATGTCTGATATTTTTTCATGTTTAGTTTGCACGCATTTGCTTTTTTCCAATCATGAACTGATGTGATAATAATAGATAATTGTTTGAAGAAGCAAAAAATATTCACCTTGAAAACGTGTGTCAATGGTACAAATGATTTCATAAAACAAATGAATTCTTATGCGATGTTAAAATTTCAATACAAATTCCATTTTATCTTTAGGAGAAAACTACACTTTTTTTCCCCAAGTATATCTGATGTATTGTTTTTTTTTCAAATTCTCTCAATCATTCCTTTTTGTATTACACAACTTGAGTTGTGAATCCTAGATATTTTAACTGTATAATCAATATTTATATATATATAGAGACAGTATATTGTAGTGATGTGATAGTGATATTTACAAATGATTAAAAATCAACGCACACTGTTACAAATGCTAAATAAAGATGAGAATTTTAATCAGATATTAAATCCCAGTAAAAATTGTTTACAAAAAATCAATATTTTATCTCGCACATGTTACACTCTGACTTGAGATCAATATATTTGATAGAAAATTTAGTCTTTTTTCTTAGATGGCTGGACACCTTTGTCTTTTTGGTGTTTTTTTTATCAAACAAATTCCTTTAACAGAGAGGGAAATGATCCCAAAATACCAATTTTCAAGCTGCTGTTGTTGGAAACAGATTATATATAAAATAAATGTATATCATTTTATTATTACTTAAATTTATAAATAAGAGATATATAAAATTTTAGGCACCTTATCAAAGAAATCATAATTGTTAAATTTTCATTAATATTATGTGGAAAATATACATGCTAGTAACACTACAACATAATGATGAGGTATTGTTCATAGACATTTTATCATTACTACATTCCACAACTTTATTGATCTTGTAATAGATTTATCAATAGACATTGATACATAATAATCCTTTAATGTGTTAAGGATCCAGGTCATTGTCGCTCTGAAGCAAGTGTGGTACAGTTGCTGATTTTTCTAAAGAATTTACCTGAAAATGTGTGTAACAATTCTCAATTACAAATGCTGTCAAAGAATTTTGTATTTTTTGGATGAAAACTTAACACATAATATTCAGTTGAAGGCTACCTTGATGCAAAAATTCATCCTGAACACTCATTGTTACATATGATCATCAGATTTGGTTCTCAGTTATTTTATACAGAATGTATAAATTTATATTTAAGTAATACATCCTTTTGAAAATGTTTAGAATCACAATTTAAAAAATGCTATTTAATCAATATATCAATTGGTAGACGAATAATGTACTGACAACTGATTTAAAATCTGGTTGGTGTTTTTATTGAAATTGTTTTATGGTAGACTGGTAAATTTTCTACTAAAATAAGTACCTATATATTTGCCACAGGAAGTTTTGCAAAGAGATATTAAAAACGTGATTATTTGAAAAAATATTTATTCTCAAATTATTATCACAGAATTCTTAATATAGTTATACATTTATCAAAAATTCTTAGTCAATTGTTAAGATATAATTATAAATGTATTATATTCTCAGGCGATGAAGAATTATAAAAAAATACATTTATTGTTAATTTTGTATTTGTTTAAAGATTTTATAACGACTGATAAGGAAATTTTAAAATGTGTTAATGTATTAAAACAATATACATTTTATCATTAAAAGTACGTAATGTGGTGAATAAATTTTGTTTATATCAGACTAAAATTCTTAAATGGAAAATTGAAATACTATAATTCTGCTTTATTTGAAAAGGGATGATTTTATAGGAAGTGGTATAAAATATCAATGTATACAAGGTGTATTTCCTGCATGTGATTGGTTTGGGATACGGGTTAAATAGGTAGGTGTAATAAGTCAGGGGTGTAATAGTTCATTGGATTCAATGTGTGTTACTGACAACTTCATCTGTGTAGATAATTACTTACTTTGTGTTCAACCAGTGATCAAACCCATGTTAGTAATGAAAGGGGAGATTTTTTTTGTCTATTTGAATAACACAGCATTTGAAATTCTTTTCCGTTGATCATTTTAATAATTATATATCTTATTCTTACTAATCTATTGTAATCACCACTAATAATTAGTTGTTAATATTATAAAAATGCTAATGTGAAATTTATTAGTTTAACAAGAAATTGTAAAAATTGAGATAATTATTAAAAAGTTTTAGTTAAAGTAATGTAGTCTATACACTTCAGGAGTTTGTAGTCTATACATTTCAGGAGTTTGTAGTCTATACACTTCAGGAGTTTGTAGTCTACACACTTCAGGAGTTTGTAGTCTATACACTTCAGGAGTTTGTAGTCTACACACTTCAGGAGTTTGTAGTCTATACATTTTAGGAGTTTGTAGTCTATACACTTCAGGAGTTTGTAGTCTATACATTTCAGGAGTTTGTAGTCTATACATTTTAGGAGTTTGTAGTCTATACATTTTAGGAGTTTGTAGTCTATACATTTCAGGTGTTTGTAGTCTACACACTTCAGGTGTTTGTAGTCTATACATTTTAGGAGTTTGTAGTCTATACATTTCAGGTGTTTGTAGTCTACACACTTCAGGTGTTTGTAGTCTACACACTTCAGGTGTTTGTAGTCTACACACTTCTGGTGTTTGTAGTCTACACATTTCAGGAGTTTGTAGTCTACACACTTCAGGTGTTTGTAGTCTACACACTTCAGGTGTTTGTAGTCTATACATTTTAGGAGTTTGTAGTCTACACATTTCAGGAGTTTGTAGTCTACACACTTCAGGTGTTTGTAGTCTATACATTTCAGGAGTTTGTAGTCTACACACTTCAGGAGTTTGTAGTCTACACACTTCAGGAGTTTGTAGTCTATACATTTCAGGAGTTTGTAGTCTATACATTTCAGGAGTTTGTAGTCTACACACTTCAGGAGTTTGTAGTCTACACACTTCAGGAGTTTGTAGTCTACACACTTCAGGTGTTTGTAGTCTATACATTTTAGGAGTTTGTAGTCTATACATTTCAGGAGTTTGTAGTCTACACATTTCAGGAGTTTGTAGTCTATGCATTTCAGGAGTTTGTAGTCTATACATTTCAGGAGTTTGTAGTCTACACACTTCAGGAGTTTGTAGTCTACACATTTCAGGAGTTTGTAGTCTATACATTTCAGGAGTTTGTAGTCTACACACTTCAGGAGTTTTGTAGTCTACACATTTCAGGAGTTTGTAGTCTATACACTTCAGGTGTTTGTAGTCTACACACTTCAGGTGTTTGTAGTCTATACATTTCAGGAGTTTGTAGTCTATACACTTCAGGAGTTTGTAGTCTACACACTTCAGGAGTTTGTAGTCTACACACTTCAGGAGTTACACACTTCAGGAGTTTGTAGTCTACACATTTCAGGAGTTTGTAGTCTACACATTTTAGGAGTTTGTAGTCTACACATTTCAAGAGTTTGTAGTCTATACATTTCAGGAGTTTGTAGTCTATACATTTCAGGAGTTTGTAGTCTACACACTTCAGGAGTTTTGTAGTCTACACATTTCAGGAGTTTGTAGTCTATACACTTCAGGTGTTTGTAGTCTACACACTTCAGGTGTTTGTAGTCTATACATTTCAGGAGTTTGTAGTCTATACACTTCAGGAGTTTGTAGTCTACACACTTCAGGAGTTTGTAGTCTACACACTTCAGGAGTTTGTAGTCTACACACTTCAGGAGTTTGTAGTCTACACATTTCAGGAGTTTGTAGTCTACACATTTTAGGAGTTTGTAGTCTACACATTTCAAGAGTTTGTAGTCTATACATTTCAGGAGTTTGTAGTCTACACATTTCAGGAGTTTGTAGTCTATACATTTCAGGAGTTTGTAGTCTATACATTTTAGGAGTTTGTAGTCTACACACTTCAGGTGTTTGTAGTCTATACATTTCAGGAGTTTGTAGTCTACACACTTCAGGTGTAGACATCTGGAATTTAAATCATATAACTGTATATTAGTATATTGGACATGTGGTTAACGTTAAAACTTTCTATTTTGTTCTTGTATGGAAATAAGAGGAGATATGATTGTATTGTAGATAAGGAGTAAGAGTTCACAAAGCCTGAATGATTTGTGTATTTAGTGTGTATGAAAGATGAAATTTATCAATGTAAGCATGGCTATATTCTGAAGCTTGGGGAAGATTGTGTGACAACGACTTGTTTAATCTACAGAGATCTTCCAGCTTGGCCTGTATAGAGGGGTCAGTTATCTGCTTGTGTGCGTGTGTCCCTCACACTGTGTCGCTAAAGCTTCAGGCTAGAAAGCTCGCTAGTAAGGTTACCAAGCCTTTTTTCTGCTGAGCAGAATCTTCAGTATATGGATGTGAAGCAGATAAACAGCAATAGTGATGACTTCCTGTCATCTTGGTTATTTCAAGTCCTCCTCTTGTATAATAATTATATAGCAAATGATTAAATTAATATTCAACTTGATGTGAGGTATTTTGTTAATGACTGACAAAGACAACAATGTTCAGATGTTTGAGGAGTTCTGTGCAGTAGGATTATTAACAAATTAACAATGGATATTTTGAAATCAGAATCATACATGATTTCTTGTAAACTCAGCCATTATGTTTTTTTAAGTTAGAACCCCTTAAACACTGGTTGTTTTTGGTTACATTTTATAGCAAGATGTGTTTTTATAAGAAAGGAAAAAAAGCAAGCACTTGTCAAAATTTTATATGAAGTAGTGGAATCGAAAACTTCTAAAAGTTTGACTTTGTTCTAGAGTGTTCTGAGGTTGCTGATGTTGATGAAACATAAAACAGTTTCTGTGTATCACTACCTATTATGAAAACAGAATTGCCAAAAAATTTGACCTGACATTTTGGAAAAAACAAGTGAAAGACATGATAACTACCATTAATTGTTGCTTTTTATCACTGCTACAGAATCCATCAAAACTTTGCACTTTCATTTCACTAGATATCCCCCAAAAAAGTTCATAAAACTTTTCTTAGTTTTTTCTGAAAATTTTCAGATGAAAAAGTTCTGACTTTGTTTTAATTATGACAGATGTTTCCTGCTGTACCTGAATTGAATGTAATTTGTACAGTACAAAGGAGGACTTTTGATACTGATGCGGACATTATTTACTTAGGGTATATGATATTTGTGTAAGAGGCACATTACACCTAATCTTGCATGTATATTGAATTACAAAGGTGTGTGTAAGAAATATGTTTTTTTATCACTAATCTTTATGGGAATATGACTTTTTATATTACACATGTAAGATATGTAAAGAATTAAGACTGTTTACTATGATGATTTCTGTGTATATTATCTATGTACTGATACATGTCTGTAGGTTTCTTGTATAACAGTAATTGCTTGAACTGTTTTGTTGATAATCAGGGAGATGATAGACTCTGCACTACACCAGTATCACTGTACAACAATGTTTAGTTGGTAGTTTATGTGTATCTAGAATTCACTTAGTGTATTAGTTACAGCATTCTTAATTCCAATTAATACTTATTCAGTTATACAAGAAAAAAAAGATGGAGGATACTTTGTACCATATTGATGTCTAAATATTCTAAAAGCTAAAATGATCCTGGGTGTTCCAGGGGCAGTAAAGCAAACAAAATTATAAATATTTGATTGTGGAATAAGATATTTGACTCCGTTTCAAAGTATGATGACTGAAAAGTTTAAGCTACAAATTTAGGGCTATGATCTTGTCTTGTATGAAACTAGCTAAAGTCACAACTTATGTTACTGTGTAATAGCTTTGGTTTAATGTAGAATTTCTGTTTAAAGTTTGAATATCTTAACATGTCGTAAAAAATGTCTCAGATCATCCGCTATAATGATACAGTGCTATATATAAAAGGATAAAAAGCAGACACGGAGGAGGAATTGACATACTTGATGATAGTATTTACAAACTGTGATTGTAATATTACAACTTCCTATTGATAAATTTTAAGATCTTCCATCTGCAGCTTTTTTAACATCAAATGTTTTATTGGTGGTGTTTAATGTGCTCTGTAGTTTTATATAAGGTTTTGTTTACGTGATGAAAATCTGTTTATTTCAGTGTAAAATTTGTATTACTAATTTGATATAAGATATGTTGTTGATTAAAGTTAGAATGCTGTAGTTAATTAATTTCCCTGCACAAAGGTAAATACTATTTACCATCCCTCCTCATCATTTATCCCTAGGACTTAAAAAATGAAAGAAAAAAAAAGTGATAAAAAAAAATGTTGTAATAGGGTTGTACAGTGATAGTGTAGTAGTTTGCGAATTCGTCACTCAATAATTCCATAGTGTTGTCCTGAGGTACTGAGATTTGATATTTTATTTAGTCATTTATTGTCTGAACGTTATATGTAGTTTCACTAATGAAGGGACATCACTCTGCCATAACACTGATGCACTGTCCATGTTGATTTGTCTCATTTAGGTGAATGACATCTTGAAACAATGAACTTAAAATGCAATATGCATGTCAAAAAAAATCTTCTACTATTATTAATGGTTTTGTGTGTTGTGTACAACATACTTTGTCTTTTAAAAAAAGAAAAATGTCATTAAAATAAAAATAATTATACCATTAATATACCGTTAATTTTACACTCGTTAATTGATAAGGAAAATTATTTAACATAAGCATACAGCCTGCAATATTCTACAGTTGTATGTATACAATGTTTAAAGGAATTGGATGTAGCATAACTTTTAAGATAAATTATATTTTAAACTAAATGGATACATATATTTATATATTAGTAATGTATGAATCTGGGGAAGATAATGAGTGTTTAAATAGTATTTTCAGACATTGCTATTTCAGCATTTTTAAGATGTCATTTATCTAGATATCCTAGCTCTCACTTTGTGATGTTTTTCGTTTGCTCATTGTTACATGTGTGTTGACAAACTTCCCCCATATCTGGTGACATGCTGACTCGGTTTACCTGTTTTGTTGATAGCCTGTTCACTTCTGTATCAGATGGTGAAGTGTCATGCCCTTTGTATGTCTAATTTTATGTATGGCAAAACTAATTATTATTATTTTCATTTACTTCAAGCAAATGATTAAATTATTCTTGCGTTATATAAGAAATAAATGAAATAAATGTGTTTGTGTTGTTACAGTTTAATATAATAAGTGAATGATTGCCATACTGCAAACAGTTTTGTTAATTATTGACTGTTTTTCCGGCAATAAGCCCATGCCTGTTAATAAGCCCACTCATATCACCTGCTGATAGGTTAATATTATTTTTTAAAAATCCCCGCTTATGGACTTGCAGTATGTCCTCCCTATGTCAATGTTTCTGCGAGTTGGCTCCTTGATTAGTAAGCCCATGCCCAGTAATAAGCCCACCCATAGCTAATGCCGTTGAGTAAGTATTTTATTAGGTCATCTGACTCGAAGGGTCATGATGACCTATAGCGATCATGTTTTGTCCGTCGTTGTCCGCCGTGCATAAACTATTGACATTTCAAACTTCTCAAGTGCCACTAGTTGGATTGAGCTCAAACTTGCATAAAATTGTCTTGAGATAGTCCTGACCAAATGTACTTATTTTTCATGTATGTCTGATATCCAAGGTGGTCATGATGGCTGCCAACCTGAAAACATATTTCCAACTTCTCCAGTTCATTGGTCCCAATGCGCTAAAAATTGGTGGAAATGTTAAGGAAAGGTAGCCAACAAAGTGTTGGTATTTTTCTATCTTGTCAAAACTTCAATACGACAGCCAGGGAGTCCATTTTGTAACATGATTCCACAATCATAGTTTTCCTGTGCAACACCTATTTCAAACTTTCTCAAATTCCACCAGTGGGATTGAGCTCAGACTTGCATGAAATGATTCTGAGATGGTCCTGACCAAGTGATGTTATTTTCAGGTATGTCAGAAACCCAAGATGGCTGCCATCTTCAAAAACGTACTTTAAATTCTCCAGTTCCACTGTTGCCATTGAGCTAATTATTGATTGGTTAAGGAAAGGTAGCCAACAAAGGTTTATTGATGTACTAATTCGAGTTATCGATATCACATTTTGATAATGAAGACTTACACAGCGTGCCAATAGCAATGGAGTGATACACTAATTTTCCACGAGATAACCAGAAAGAAACCAGAAATTACAGACAGGATTATTTACATGAACATTTATCTTCTTATGGGCTGAATTTCCTTCAAATAAGCCGAACAGCTGAATAGCCTACAAGGCAAAATAGCGAGGGAATGGTCGTGTGAACAAACTGAATTAAAATAAAGTGTGAGAAAATCCGAGTCTCTGTGTAGGGCGATCTCTATGGCCCCTCAGTAATGACGAGTTATTACACAGATAACTTGATGAATAGTGACAAGGTCATCCGTGTAGTTTGTTCTTGTTTAATATGAGCCGTGTATCAGTCTACAGGTGGACGTCAGGGGCGTCCGCTTTAACATCATAGCCAGAGATATGTTATCAATTCTATAGAAAAAGAAGAATTTTTGTCGAAAAAAATAACAAAACCATAATTAGATTTATGAACGAAAGAAACGAGAAACCAAGAATGCAAGGGAAGTACTCAAGGTAACCAGAAAGGTGAAGGTCGTTTGCTTTAGGGCCAAGTTTAGGTACAATTCAGTCACAACGTCAAATATATATAGCAGGGCATTACCACAGTGTACAACACCCACCCCAGGGTTGTTAAGGTGCGAGCGCAAATGATTGAAACGACTTATTTGCAATAAATTCTTTGTTAAAAAGTTACAATTATGTTTGTACATGACATTGCTACCAGAAATATACACATTTTCACCGACTAGCGTAACTGTGTCGAAGTGTTTGAAATAGCCATGCAATACTCAGCCACAGGTACGGGCGTAAAATAGTCTCAAAACATCGGATGGGTTCATGCGCTGTATTAAACGTCAAAGTAAAATATGAAAAAAGCCGGGATTTTCTTTTCGTGTGTTTACAGGGGGATTCTGTTTTTCGCTGCTGTCGACTGTGTTGGCTCCTGTGCAGTAATGACGTCTTTGGAGTATGTTTTCGCCTTTCTGCACCGATTTGAATTAATATGCACAAGTTAGGTTTATTGATATTTATTAAGTGCTACATTAAAGTGGATGACGTCTGACTTAATAGTGAGAACTGGTTCCACACTTACAGCCGGAAGTATAGGGGTTACCGTAGTATGTGTCGTCACAAACACACTTGTTGGTTTTGGCACTGCAGTGGGAATGTGGGAAGTTCTTACAGCGGTTGTCACATGGAGCTGTGAAAAAATAACAATGAAACGCAATATTACATGTTTAATATAAAAAAAACTAACAAAAACAAATGGTGTTTATAACAAAGGCAACAACATGTGCTAAAAAACCCTCCCCTCCCCCCTCCCCCACCCCTCAAGAAAATGAATATAAAAAGACGTATACCAATTGAAGCATTCAGGTACAAATATAACCCTATCAAAATACATATTGCTTTTACACTCCGATTCGGAAGAATTCCAGCGAAGCTATTAATAATCCTGTCACCGCCTACTCTGACATGGTCCCAATTTCCCATTGATCTACACTAGGGACAAAATGTTAATTATCTGGTAATTTATCTAATGACTAAATATTTTAAAACGGATTTCTATGTCGATATAAAAATTTAAATTACGTAAACTTTCATCGACATCTTTCTCGTAAAGTATTCGTCAGTTTGCCTTTTTAAACCGTTCCAGGTTGTCGTGACTGTATCCTTAGACAAGATACTTTACCAAAATAACTCAGAATAGTATAAGACGGTCCTCCCGCATGCCGTTTAGTGAGGTACCATAAGCTTCTTCAAGCTTCAAAACGAGGTTATTTACAGGATGATAAAAGAACAAACAAACAGAAAAAATATTGATGAATAAATACATACGTCCACACTTCTTTTCACCATCTCCTACAAGTCCTTTGTTGCACTGACAATGGTTGAGAGCTTCATCACAGTGAGCATTGGTCACGCACTTGCCATAACACGGCACTGCATCAAGGAAGTAACAACACACAGTTATTGACTTGGTATGAAGAAAACACGGCTACTTATCAACATTGTATGTATTAGTTGTTGTATACTTTTGAGAACGTGACATTACTTACTTGGATTGACTAAGGTTTACATGGCGGATCTATTAAGCAGAAGACGTTTATTCTTTCGGGACATCTGGTCTTATTCTACTTGTACTTTTTCAGGGTTCTCCGTGTAAATCATTCTTTTGTTCATATTTTGCTCTAGTTTTATTAATTTGAGTTTGATTTATGTGTTGTGTTTATATTTTGGTATTTTCTTGTTTTTTAGGCTACAACTGTGACATACCCAGTATCCTTGAGTGTTGATTAGACATGGTACACAAATACTTGACATACTTAATTCAGAGTTGCGATTGTAGAGTATCCTGAAACACTAACACTGACACTTAAACATCATAAACGGACATTTTGTGTAATTCGAATAAAGTTTAACAATTGTACTTCTTTGAGGCATGTTCCACTTACAGTGACACTCGGCGTATGGATTTCCAAAGTATCCCTTCTCACAGACACACTTATGGTTAACCTCGTTACACCTGGCATGGTCCTTACATAGTCCATGACATGGCTCTGTGGAAGAACATAACAACAGGGGTACTTTTTATACCAATTATATGCGATGAATTATATTATCATTTTGGAATTCTGTTTTTAAAAATCACGAAAAAAATATGAGAAAGGTGTGGTTTGCTTCACGAGAAAAAGAGACCCTTTATAACTCATATTTTTGGTAATAATAAACCCGCAAAAATTTAACCAAAGAGAAAATATCCGATTGCGGTAATGTTCACTCTGCTATTTCTACCACTGTAGTTGTTAGTGAGCACTATTCCTAGGTAAATTTCCTGCATCACCCTCCGTTATTTCACGAGGAAAAATACCGAAAATTAATAGGTTTAAATACAAAGGTTTCAATACTCTTATTATATGTGATTATACTAACAGGCCAGAATGATGACGTAATATGTTTGAAAAGTGATATATTTACATGTTTTTCACACGTTCTCTCTTTCAGCCTTTTTTGTTATATATTTACATGTTTTTCACACGTTCTCTCTTCCAGCCTTTTTTGTTATATATTTACATGTTTTTCACACGTTCTCTCTTTCAGCCTTTTTTGTTATATATTTACATGTTTTTCACACGTTCTCTCTTTCAGCCTTTTTTGTTATGTATTTACATGTTTTTTCACACGTTCTCTCTTTCAGCCTTTTTGGTTATATATTTACATGTTTTTCACACGTTCTCTCTTCCAGCCTTTTTTGTTATGTATTTACATGTTTTTCACACGTTCTCTCTTTCAGCCTTTTTGTTATATATTTACATGTTTTTCACACGTTCTCTCTTTCAGCCTTTTTTGTTATGTATTTACATGTTTTTCACACGTTCTCTCGTTCAGCTTTTTTTGTTATATATTTACATGTTTTTCACACGTTCTCTCTTTCAGCCTTTTTTGTTATATATTTACATGTTTTTCACACGTTCTCTATTTCAGCCTGTTTTGTTATATGAATTTATACCCACTGTCGTTATCTAATATTGTCACGGTAGCCGTTGATGGTGATACAATTGTGTCGGGGTCAGTGGCGTCGTCTAAGGAAACAGTGAAAGTTTCGGTCTTCTCAAACAGCTGTTAAAAAGAAAACAATTATTCTATTTATTATAATATTTCTGCTGCCATGGCGTAGACACTAAAAATGTCCTGTAGAATACACATGATCATAAAGGACCAACCATATCTTGGGCTAAGAGAAATATTCCATGACAACAGGATATATAGGACTGTTTTATACACAGTCGTGAGGATTAGAAGCTTCATCAAATCACCAAACATGAGACTTGACCAAGAGAATTAACCAAGTATCTATTTCTAATGGATATGTCAGTATCAGGTATAGCCCTTCTGGTACAAGTCTTGTGCCCGTTGACCAGATGCCGAAGCTTGTTCTGACAAAACGTCTGCCATTCCTGAATGTTTGTCATTTCAGATCTCGTGCATTGACTATTGGTCTTAGATGTTCTCATATTTGCTCAATTGGGTACAAGTCTGTGAAAATGCTGGCCATGAAAATGTCTATAACAGTTCTTGTTGAAGATAGCCTAGTACTATCCGGGATCTGTGTGGTCTGCATTGTCATCTATCAGGACAGACCGATCTGACAATGGATTTCTTGGTCACCAAACATAGACTATGCCGTCAGTCGGAGTAAATAAAGGTCAACTTTCATCAATCCAACACATTCTTCGCCATGTCAGGTGATCACGTGCCTTCCTGGCAGTAGAGGATGTTTACTGGGCGAAGGGAGTTATCTATTGTTCAAACGTCTGTTGACTTTACGCCGACTTACGCGAACATTGACGTTTCGCTGTCCTCAGTATCTGTTTGCAGTAGTGAATGGAACTCGCCTTGCCTGTCTACACTTGAGTTTGGTTCATACGCTGAAGTAACAAGAAATAACATAACGACTGACATAACAACATTTTTGTCATATCTCCTGAAACCCTTTCATAGACTTTCCATCTTTCAACATTTGTCAATTTTCGACGTGCCATTTTAAAATACACGTGTTTGATCACTAGCACCTCATGTGCAATCGCTGCTTTAGGTGACAGAGCAGACTTGTGTTTAGCTAGAGGACAGGGTATTCCAGTTTAATCAGGGCTATCATGAAGTTGGGTGTATCGCTTGGTGACATACGACACGTAAGGATATACTGCAAGAAATACGTTTCATTTACAAAAGAAAAAAAAGAAAAATCAGTTTTGATTAAAATGTTCATACTGAACTTGTTTTTCTAAATTAATGCGAAGTGTTTACAAAGAGTCTGAAATAAAGACTCAATGTTAGGTGCTGCTTAGAGGGAAAGCTCATTTTTCTATATTTGTCTCGAATTCATGCGGTCTTCATAGAATATATTATGTTTAAAAATACCTTATCGTCGACAATTGGCAAGGAAATGAATTTGACTGTCTCGCCATCTTTGAAGAAGAGATCTCCGCCATGATTGATGAAGTCATAGCCGTGGACAGCAGTTCCATCATTAGCGACCCAAGTGACCTTGGCCGGTCCCAGGCTTGATATCAGCCTGATTACTTTCAGTACTAACCCTCCAACATTCTCGTTTACGGTAACACCTGCTTTCTCGAGCCTGAATTTGCTCGGTTCTGTAAGATCAATGTACCAGTGTACAGACGACAGGAAATTTGAGGAAAAAAAATAATAAAACAAAAAAGAAAATAAATAAAACAAAAAAGAAAATAAATAAAACAAAAAAGAAATGTTTTTATAAACCTGAAATATAGACAAATAGAGGACTGAATGAGACTTCAGTAATTATTTTGTTATTTTACGATTGAGGGAGAGAAAAGTATTGTTATATACTGTATTAGTCATATTTTTCGGAGAGTTCTGTTTTACAGTATTTCCGAGGAATTAATGCCACTGCAAAAATTAGAAGATACAGAAAGTCACATTTCATTTAACCATAGCTTTTCAATTCAAGTCTTCGAAAAACATTTGTAAATTTGTTCCATAAAATGACTTGCTTTCACATCGCTTCAATGGGTTTCCATAATACCCGGGTTTACAGTAGCATTGGAACGTCTTCTCATGACAGAGGGCATTCTCACAGCATCTTCCAAAACAGGGCTCTAGGTAAAAAAGACCGAAAAAGATTGTAATTTAGAGGGGAAAAAACCACCAAAATGGAGATTAACGAAGACCGCGATAATAACAGATGATACAAATGTATCCCATGTATCCTGGCCAATGTACTTATGACTAAGGCCCTCTATATTGAACGAGTCTTAGGACAACATGGAAGTATGATGTGTTGAACTCATTATTTGACTATCTACACGTGCCTTGTACAACCTTGATATTCACTTGAAAAATAAATGATGTTGTCGTTTATGCTATTTTTCCAATCCAACATTTCGAGATGATCTCAGCTCTTTTGTATCCTAGCATATGTTTAAGCATATTTTGATAAGAATTCCGGATTTCCGCAATTCAACACTTACCGAGCTGAAGCAGGATTAAAAAAAGAACATTTGTACAATGCCGTTTAATTAATTACTACTAAGCTATATCTACTATCTAATTTTTTACTCGTATGATTTACGTACAATCCATTGTGTCGGACTTCAGTACCAATGTTATCGATCAAAACTTACTTACACTTGGCCTTTGTTACTTATTTGATTTCAGAATATTTTATTGTCTTGGTGGTATTGACAGTAGGAATTGGGCAACAGGCAGAGCCTATGAAAGCCCTCTCCTTACAGTGCATAAACAAGTATACAGACACATCAATCAAAGTTAAAGATAACAGATAATAATAATATTAGGAATAAGAATGTAGAAGATAGATTCAAATGGATGATTATATAACAGAAATGCAAAATAGGCATCACCATCATTTGTATTATTGAGTTCCAGAGCAGTAACATAAACTAAAAAGTACAATTAGGTATCACAAGATATTACAAGACTGGGTCAAAATATGTCCATTTGTGGTGGGACAGGCTGCAGGTTCAAACAGTAAACTTACTTACACTTGTATATAGATTTACACATATTGAATTGTTATAACACGTGGTCTCCATTTACATATAAACAGTGAGACGTTGCCCTTCTGTCTCCCTACCTGTTTAATGGTACATCAAAGTCCCTTTTAACTATTACTAACTATACGTATCGTTAGCTACATACATAGATAAACGTTCTTACAGTATAATACATTGTTCCTTGTGTTTTATATACAGTGTACTTACTCTCACATACTCCTTTGTAGAAGACATAATTCCTATTACAGCGACAAGTCTGACTAGGAATATGACAATACGAGTTTTTCTTGCATTTGCCTTCACATGGTACTGGAAAATCAATAAACAAAACGCTTAACACCGAAGATTCGATAAAGGATTATTTGGAAAAAAAGGATAAAATAGACAAATAGAAATAAACAAAAATTTAGTAAAAAAGAAATATTGTTGAAGAAATATCGATTTATCCCAAAACTACCTGTTATCACCTTGTTGTCAGCCATGACAACCATTGTTGTTGTGACATTAAGTATTATAACAGCTAAATGGGGAACTGTAATTCACTAAAAGTTCCAATTGTTTCAATTGTGACGCCATATCTTTATGGCGTCGAATGAATTGTGCAATACGAAATGAATACGGAAATATTTCCATTCTAGACTTTATTCTTATAAAATACTGTTCACACGATTACGTGTTAAAATGTGCGTGTGATAAATAGAATCTTGCAATCGTTTCATATGAGATATTCATTAAGCTCGTCATGAATGCAGTTTCATTCATTTTTTGGCTCTACTGTATCTAAATCTTACTTTGTATCAAAACATGTTATTTTTGTGTGTCTTGTACAACCTTGTACAACATTAAATATTCGTTCTGATAAAATAATCAGTTGTTCCGTCGAATTATTAAAGAGTTTATTGTGTGGTACGTTAGCGATATAATTTATGTTTGAACCAATTTGATAAATTCCATATTATGATAATAAAAATCTTTAAACATTAAGGACTTTTGATAAAAATCTTACAGTCGTTATCGCGTATGGTCACCACAGTCGTTTTCATGTTTCCGATAATTCCACCGTTATTGACACTCTTTAGAGTGACTTCAAATGTCTCATCTGGTTCATCAATCTGTTCAAATACACATAACATACGCAATTTATATATAAATCTATGAATCATATTTGTTAATGATTTATCAATTTGAGATTAAATACGGCAGCCTGTCAGCGTCAATGTAAGATATCTTTCACAAAATAAAAAGTAACAAAATATTGCCTCCAGAAATAAGCCAATTCCTGGTAATAAGCCCACCCACATATAAATGCAGTAATAAAAACTGCTTGTCTCCAATGCGTACTGGTGATATATCTGATGAACTGATATTGGTAATGGCGCTAATATATCACCGTAACAATAAATATTCCAGGAAAAAGCTTACTGTATCATCAATGATTGGGATGGAGACGTAAGCGGTAGTCTGAAGATTTCCGAATTTAACAACATGCGTTTTTTCTGTGTAGTCTTTGTCAACTGTGGCTGTGATGTCTTTAGTTTCCAATGTGACGTCATAGTCTCCAAAAACACCCGCAATTCTGGTAACCTGAATTTTCACAGAGTTGTCTTTTTCAGAGACGACATGTGTGGGTCGTCTGAGCGCAAACGTACTTGGTCCTAAAATGAATTTAAAAAACGGAAAACAGTAACACATGTCTGAGGATGTTTATTTTACGTAATGATATGTTTATATGGACAAATATTTCGCCCTTTACTTTCATTTTTATATTATTTACAGTTAATTTACACAATAATCCATTATGCATAAACATTTCTGTACCAAAATTGATTTCATGATATTTCAATATTGGCGATTAATTTTTTCGAGTATAGCCTATTTTTCTTGACACGTATCGTGACCGATGCCAACGCTTTTTCGTGGACAATTATTTTACAAAATACTTACTTTAGACGAATAATTATTTCAACCTATAAATCTGTTGGGATGTAGAGAAGTGTTATAGCCAAACGTGTTTCTTTTCTTTGAACAAAAAGTGCGCGTGACCTGTAGCAACTCGGTACATAAATATGACCGAGACTGTTTTTACACATTTACAAGTTGTCTCAAACTTAATTTTGTGAGTTCATTTTCCATATACGTATTTAATTGTTCATAATCATTTTCAAAATGCGTTGTTAATTAAGTAATCGTCGATACGTATCTGTTGTTATTGGATTATGGTATTAGAAAGGTTTTAGGTTGAAATATACTTCTGTAATTCATTTCAAGCCTAATTGTTAATAAACGCACTCGATGTATTGGATATGATGGAACTTTAAAATCAACTTATGTATACTGTACATATAATTAAGCTGGTATTTTATTCCACCATTTTTCAAGCAGAAAATAAGATTGCACTAAGTACAATTTCTGTATGTATTTATTTTAGCAAGAGCGATAATGTGTGAAACTGTTATTGCGTCAAATTGAGTACACCCACATTTACAGTTCATCATATCTGCTTTTGTAGAAGACAAAAGCTATTTAATACTCACTGTAACATCTGACGTGAGCATTTCCGATGAATGGTCTGACACATTCACACCTGTTCGTGGTGTTGTTACACTTGGCGTTTGCAATACAATCCCCACCACAAGGCACTGAAGTAAGAATTCATATATTTTCGTGGTGTTCTATGTTCCCGATATGAAAAAAATATATCTACTACCTTAATAATAAAAAAATCCATATCAAATATTCTGCAGAAAGCTGATCCGTACATTAATTTATCTAGAGATTAATAATATCAACGTAAAATTATTCTTCACGAAAAATCATGATTTTACAGTATTTAAAGAAAATTCAAAAATTCCTTTGCAAACTGATGTCAGAAAGAAATACACTATGTCTGTGTATGCATCTTGTTTAATTGCGATGACAAAAACCTAATTCCGATGATACATTTTACATTGATACGAAATGATTAATTAAAATTTTGAACTAATGAAATATTATTGTTTATCAGGTTTACTTACATTGGCACTTGTTGTTAATCTTAACGTATCTAGGTTTGCAAGAGCACGTAAATTTGTACAAGTCACATTCTTCGTTTACTCCACATTTTCCATAGCACGGTTCTGACATGAACAAAAATGGCAAACCGAATATTACAACGTCAACAAATTAGCCTTTCTTTGTATATCAATCTACAGAATCCTTATTAGATAGCCCACGTTGCCACATCATTCTCAACTGGCTCGCTCTACCTAGAATTAAGTGATGGGTATTGTTGAGTTAAAAAATGAGATTTATTTTATGATTTTCCGGGCAACAAAACTTGTTAAAAGTCTATTGCCATTACTGCTACTATGGTTGGATTGTAGTAACTTTGTGTAAAAGGCACAAAGTGAAGTAAAGTGAAGTAAACTTCAATATTGAATAACTTCATAAGAACAACAAGCACACGGAACGCAGGTGACGACAGATCTCGAGGATTGAAAGTTCACCAACAGAGCCTACCACATGCGATCACACACATTATTGTACTCGGAATACTTACGGACACATTTGTGAGTACTGTCACCATAGAAGTTTGGTTTACATACACAACGTCCATTAATCGCGACAGCATTATCACAGCAGTGTATGGTTGGTGGCGGAACATACGTTCCCTCTGTCCGAATTTAAAAAACCCATCAATATCAACCTTCCAACAATATAGAATACTTACAAGATGTGTAGTTTTGTGTTGCTATATCATAACAAGGAAACACTCTCTTTAATAAATCGTTTGTAGAAGATAAAATCAGATATGCAGTGGTCGTTTGATGCAAGTTTTGTTACAGGAAATATGATTTCTTTGAATTTTTTTTTAATAATAACAGAAATGCGTCTGATTATTTCAACTTTGTTTCACTATTTGTGAGTACTTTTTGTTAAACTCTATCCATGCAATATAAAAGAGATATACAAAAACAAACAAACCAACATCAAATCCTAATGAACTTCAGACCCTTCAGTGTAGTTTACTATTCTACGGATTTAACTGAATCCTAATTTCAAAAATTATTTTCTCAAATAAAAAGAAAAGTGCTTAATAAACATTTCAAGTTAGATAATTTGATACACATGACATGTAAAATCCACACTGACACTTTTGATAATAAAATAGATGCGTCATTAGTGTAACATGTGATTTTTTAAAAATTGTGTCAAAATGGAGTACTTACGTGATGACCCAATTACTACAAGGGCGTTAATAGCAACAAAGCAGAGACTGGCAGTCTGTAGTTGAGGAAACATCTTTACAGAGGCTGGATGCAACTCTGAAACTACTTTCAACCTCCCAATATTTATAGTTAACTTTCCTGTCCGGATTAGGTCTGAAAAAAATAGCTGGCTTCAGCACTTGCTGTTCAACAATCACAGGATTATCTACCATGTCAGCATTTCCATTGTTAGTGGAGCTATGTAATTCCGTGTCCAACATGATTTTTTATACGTAATTCTGAAATCTGTGTGTTACACAATGCCGTTTAAGGTAATCAAGTGTGATTGAGACTTTGATGTGGAAACAAGTGTTTTTTTTTGCAATGTAGCATATTAGGTATGTTCTATTGCAGAACTGACCTAGTGCATTCAAGTGTTATAAGTACTGATCGTTATGGCTTCTTAGAGATCTCTAAGCATTACAAGGTGCTTGGAGCACATCGTCATAACAGATGTTAACAATGTAATCTCTCCCGTCACAAAGGGAACGGAGAATGTACGACACGGGTACATTCATTGATAATTTCTATCAGTATTTACACATAAAGTGTAAGAAGTGCAGCACCTAAAATTCTTACAACTGTAGGATACAATTAACGTTATTACTTATACTCTTTATAATTCTGAATTTGCATTTAAAAAAGTGCTATTCAATTGTTTTTCTCTTGTACAAACTTTAGATGATAACGAATAATTAATTAGATTTTATTCTCCCTTATTTCAAATTTTAAATTTTCTTTCTGTTCCAATTATTTATTATTGAGAAGTGGTTACAAGGAAGAAACCAGATATATTGACAGCTTTTATATCTAACTTTTTGTATTATTTTAGTCAATACTTCAAATTCTAATGGACAAAAACTGCTTTTTTTATATCTTGTTGCCTCTGACGTCATAACAAGAACAACAAAATATTTCTAAATAACTAAAATGGTATGAGATATATGTTTCATATTCATTGTACAGAACGAACCCATAGCTTTGTTTTTGTGTAATTTAGTGTACGAGAGGTTACGGAATCGACCAACTTTCTCGGCCTCACTGTTATCCTATGCACACTAAGGTCGAAAATAGTGCGACAAGTGTGTCATCGAGACGTCACATTCTAATCTTCTACTGGAAGTATTATAAGAACTTCTATTCTATTGACCAACCTGAAGAAAATATTTCTACCAATTCATGTATGTGCTTTGATTTGTTCAACATAGAATTGCATTGCATTGCATCGCATTGTTGACACATTCACTTCATCTCTCGAAACTCTGGGTTGAAAATTTGTTAATTGCTTTCATCTTGCACAAAAATCGTGATATTGGGAAAAGGCATTTGAATATCGAATCAACCGCGACATTTAGAAACAATAGGTTAGGGATGCAGTATTGTTGCTATCCAGAAAATTTACAAGAGGAAATCATGTTTATCATACAACGTGGTGGAAATCTTACCTTCTTGGTTGCATCGTGGGAAAAGAACTGGCGGGTAAGTTTTCTTTGTAAAGAAAACTTTGATGACAAGAGAACAAAAGCATTCGTTCAGTTTTGAATGGGGTATGGAGGTGTTGAGTATGGAGAAAGTTAATGTTTCATCAAAGGAATGTTTTAAAAGAAGGTGTTGAAGAACAGTCAAAAGCTCTTTATACTTCGTAGAAATTCACATACCATTCCACTCACTGAAAAATCAATGTCCCTACGAGACTGTCACCCTGATTTGACATTATTCAGAACGATAGTAATGTTTTGATAAAGATGTTTGACGTAACAACCGCACGAACTAGCAATGGCACTAGAAAGTGGTCATTTTGCTGTGTAGATATCCACACAAAAGCATTTTTATTCATTCCATGGACGCCTACACAGACCTTGTTTTTCAATCTGTCTGTAGTTTGTGTTAATCAGTAGAATATTTTAATCAATACAGATATAAATATTATAAGTTTCAGTATGGTACATTGTTACAGCAATGACTTATGTTCGTTGTGTGTTTATCATACGTGATATTCAAGGACACTTAATGTCCGCGTTGTAGATCAAACATATGTATATGTATACATAAAAAATTGGCGTATTCCAGCCTGTTATAGTAAATCCGCATTGTTTCCGGTAAAACGGAGAATAGAAAATCCCATGTAGTTGAGCATAAAACTGGAAAATCTCATGTAGTTAAAGCATTACTACACCATGAACGAGTCTGATGTCGCAACATGACCTATTGTTGACAATGGCTCATGAAACGTATTACAATACTTACACATTAAGCTTCTTATGCAAATAAGATCGTTATATAGACATTTTAGCCGTACAGTTTAATGTGTTTTTATTACGATATTAGAGAAAAGTATGTTTGTTTTCAGAGTGAGGGTGAAGATCAAGCCGAGGTGTGTAACACAGATTTCTAATCGGGAAGCTTCAATTGCAATCGTTCCAAAATGCCGTGATTGTACCATTTAAGCAAGACGCATCACCTCAATTACTGTGGCTGAAAGATTAAGGTCCTCCCGTATGTTGTTAAGATAGATAGCCACCAGCTCCAATAAGTAAACACCATCTCCAAATCCACTACTTGTAATTGTTTTTCCTATCGCTTTGGTGATCATTTGGACAAAAAATAAAACAAAAAAGCAAATATATCAATAAAATAGAAAACATTTGTGTCCAAAGTCTAAGCCATACAAATGCCTTCATGTAGAGGTGAAAACGCTAAAAATATTGACACTAACAAAGTGTTTAAGCATTGTAAAACACACGTCGTGCGTGCGTTTTTTTGTTTGTTTTTTTCCGTTCCTCAGTCTCGATTCTTTTAACGTCATAATATTTATCATTTTTTACTGCTAACTTCCTAATTAGGTCTGATCATAGAAACACCTGTGTCCAATATGCGACTGTCCTCAACATTGAGTTATCACTATTTCTAGAGAAATTAAGGATGGATTTTCGCTCTGATTATAGACATGAAATGGTCGACAGGTGTCCCTGTGAGGTTATAATGCAGCCATAATCTCTATACTGTTTACCAGCTGCTCTTTGGTACGGCTTCATGACTCACCTCCGATTTTCGAAGGGTTAAATAATGTTCATGTAGAGAAAACATTAAACACTGTGATCACATTGTACAATTTATTCTGTAAAATATTCCACAAAATATCATTAAAATAAATCTAATGAATAGTACCTTGTCCGTATTGTTTTTCATTAATATGGAATCCTTTCATACAATTAGCTTGTTTCATTAGTTTATTTGATTGTTGATTTAGGTCTCGATTTTCCAATTTTACGAGCTTTTGTTGAGCTCAAATAAATCACAAATAAAATGGAAATGATTTAAAAATCACATGATAGACCATTTACACAAATATCGTAAACAATTAATAAAAATAAATGAATGTATAACAAGCATGCGTTTTATCATTTCCTTCTCTACATCTGATGTCGCAATATGCTCTATTACAGTTGTGTTACACGTTAAAATACTGAATAGGTATATAACTAGGCAAGCATGTGGTGTTACATTTATTATTTTGTAGCCGGTAGGACGAATTCACAAAAAAACGGATTAGGAAGGAAAATAACATCCGATGTTTGTGCCTCACTGAAGGTGTTACCTTCAGACATCAAATAATAACTTTTTCACTTTTAAGATGAAGTGTCTCACCGCTTAGTGCCGTACTTCAAGCAAAGAAGAGGTCGTTATTATTTCCAACCAATAATAACATTCAATGGTCCAGTCATATGTAAACATTAATCAAATGATTTGTTCATGAATTTAAAAGTTCACATCCCACAGGGGAAGTTATGACTTTCATGTCCGCTGTTATAATGTTTTTCATTTTCTAACAGGTATACTATATAGATATACCAGGTTCCAGGACAATAATGTTCATGGTGCAACAACACATCCGAACAGCAACCAAACGTCCAGAAGGAAAACAGTTTTACACTCTTACTTCAAATGTTTTAGCACATTGGTTCATGAGACGGTTTTCTCCGTGGTCATTGAGGACGTTAGAGCATGCTGTGTATCTTTACGTTGAAACATGTTATACTGCATGGCGTTTTGTATCTTTACGTTACAACATGTTATACAGCATGGCGTTTTGTATCTTTACGTTACAACATGTTATACTGCATGGCGTTTTGTATATTTACGTTAAAGCATGTTATATTGCATGGCGTTTTGTATCTTTACGTTAAAGCATGTTATACTGCATGGCGTCTTGTATCTTTACGTTACAACATGTTATACTTCATGGCGTTTTGTATCTTTACGTTAAAGCATGTTATACTGCATGGCGTTTTGTATCTTTACGTTACAACATGTTATACTGCATGGCGTTTTGTATCTTTACGTTAAAGCATGTTATATTGCATGGCGTTTTGTAGCTTTACGTTAGAGTATGTTATACTGCATGGCGTTTTGTATCTTTACGTTACAACATGTTATACTTCATGGCGTTTTGTATCTTTACGTTACAACATGTTATACAGCATGGCGTTTTGTATCTTTACGTTACAACATGTTATACTGCATGGCGTTTTGTATCTTTACGTTAGAGTATGTTATACTGCATGGCGTTTTGTATCTTTACGTTAGAGTATGTTATACTACATGATGTTTGTTATCCTTACGTTAGAATTCACACCATACTTTGTTACCGATGTTGAATGTAATTGTCAAAGTGAAAATGGAAATGGAGTGATACAATATTATTCATCATATAACACGGTTTGATAAAAGTATACAAAATACAATAATACAGATATAAAAATTTCACAATAAAAACGAAAAAGATGAAAAAATATATAATTTCTTTTTATATAGTATATACATACATATTGGCAAAATGAACAAGCAAGGTTCCAGGTAAATAATTTTACTATCTGCTAGTACATCATTCAAAAACATAACACAACATTAAATAGCATCTGATCAAGTTACAATTAACACTAAAAATCTACTCTGAGACATCTCAGTTCAATTTTTTAAAAATATTTTGCAAAATACAGGAATAACGAAATCAGATGCATATCATCCATTCTATACTCATTGTAACTGTAAGGTGATATCATTAATAATATACCCACTGTCCCTGTAAGTCGATATCATTAATTATATACTCACTGTCCCGGTAAGGTGGTATAATTAATTCTATACTCAATGTCCCTGCAAGGTTGATATCATTAATTCTATACTCACTGTCCCTGTAAGGTCATATAATTAATTCTATACTCACTGTCCCTGTAAGGTGGTATAATTAATTCTGTACTCACTGTCCCTGTAAGGTGATGTCATTAATTCTATACTCACTGTCCCTGTAAGGTGATATCATTAATTCTAGACTCACTGTCCAGGTAAGGTGGTATCATTAATTATATACTCACTGTCCCTGTAAGGTGGTATAATTAATTCTGTACTCACTGTCCCTGTAAGGTGATATCATTAATTCTATACTCACTGTCCCTGTAAGGTGATATCATTAATTATATACTCACTGTCCAGGTAAGGTGGTATCATTAATTCTATACTCAATGTCCCTGTAAGGTGGTATCATTAATTCTAGACTCACTGTCCAGGTAAGGTGGTATCATTAATTATATACTCACTGTCCCTGTAAGGTGGTATCATTAATTCTGTACTCACTGTCCCTGTAAGGTGATATCATTAATTCTATACTCACTGTCCCTGTAAGGTGATATCATTAATTCTATACTCACTGTCCCTGTAAGGTGATATCATTAATTCTATACTCACTGTCCCTGTAAGGTGGTATAATTAATTCTGTACTCACTGTCCCTGTAAGGTGATGTCATTAATTCTATACTCACTGTCCCTGTAAGGTGATATAATTAATTCTAGACTCACTGTCCCTGTAAGGCGATTCTGCTGAAAATAACAGTAGAATCAGAAAGGACACTCCATTATGCATAATTCGAGGAGTTATTCCCAAAAAGTTTCAAAAAGAATCAGTTACAACAAGTAAACTAAAACAATTTTATGGAATACATTGTAAGATTTAAAACTTTTGGTACATATATTTTTTATATTGGTGTCCAGTTGAGAATATTTTTGGACCGTATTTACGTACGTATCACTCACTGACAATACAAAAGTAAAACTGGCACATTCATTTTAAACTTTGATTGTGATTAAATCAAATTTAATTAACCTCAAAACATTGATACAATATGCAAAACAACAACAAAAATTGTATGTCAAAATCATTATTGGAATTGTTATCTGGGTGAGACCGATCTTGAAATTTTGATTAGGTACACAATTGTTTGGGATCCTAGCGAATTATCTGAGGATTTTATGTTGTTTGTAATGAATGTATGCATATTTCTACATGTATAAACAAGACAATACCAATATAATTTCCATTCATGTGTTTTTACGATAAATCTATCTTATTTACAATACTACCCACATGTCTGACTTAAATGCGAAATAGATACAGATGTTACAGATAACATACCTTTTTCAGTATTTTCTTGTGTTTCTCAGAGTTGTAAAAGCAATACGAAAATACAAAAACTCATTCTACTAAAACATTACATTTTGTAGCTAATTTCAGACCCGCATTTTGCTGACATTAAACATGTCATACAGTAATAATATTCATGGCTAGATACACCAACGTTCTATTTAATGGACCAGAATGGCTGAATGGTTAAGGCAAGATTGTCTTTACCAATTGTCCTCTACTCCTGGGTCGCGGGATCGAGACCTACGTGGAACAGTCGTCAGGTACCAGGTACTTCGGGAACTTCGACTTTCCGCCAGCTTCCCCAAACCTGGCACGTCCTTAAATGACACTGGCTGTTAATAGACGTAAAACAACAATAGCAATGTATGCGCGCGCACACACACACACAAATACATTTATTAATGAACGTCGATCTGAATGTTTGTTGAAGAACACGACCTGACTTTTGTAAAGCACGGTAAACTGTAACACCAACTTTTGTCTTTTATCGTAGGCTCAAGTTAATAAAATGATGTCTTAATCACGTTTGAAATTATTGGTTTTGCATTATAATACATATACATGATAATGATGGGCAACATTAGAGGAACAATTATGTTAATGACATGCCAATCACGTGACTAGCCTATTTGCTTTCCACATTCGTTTAGTGTTGTTTCGATATTGCTATTAGCGATCAATATACTGTACAGGCGTTTATTTGAAACAGAAAGGAAATACTTCAGGAATTAAAACCATGTTAGAAAATAAAGGGAAATGGAAACCTTTTAAAACTGTCTCCTTTCACAGCACCAATGAATGATCATGGCAATGATTAAAACGGGAAAAAATGTAAAGACTTTTTTAAAAATCATGTCACTTACTCATTTGCTCAAGTCTTTGATGCCGCGTCTTGTCATACTTGGATCACTTGTGAAAGTCTGCCCAAGCTTCCTTCGTATCCATTGCCGGTAGTGTAGATTTCCTTTGAAATATCGTCGTCATTATCTCCACTGGATTCTTCAGTATCGCTCCGTACGTCTTTCATCTGAAAACTCAAACACCCGTTACCGTTAGAACAGTATACAAACCCGTAATTTCCATTCCACGGAGTTGATATCACTAGTCTTACATATGATTTTAATTTCGCATCTCCCCATCTGGTCAATGATATCAATTTCAGCAAATTTTCATTTTTCTTAGTCTCCAACAAGGTGACACTGGTGTAAAGTAGGAGGACGAGACAGCCGTATGGTAAAATCTAATTCATTATTTGACAATTCGCAATTTGTATTAAAAATATTCGACTGTGTGTCTTTTGTTCAGGCTATTAACTCAATAATAACTCTAAAAAGGATCGATTTCTGGATTGCTTGAGTGCTGACTCACCTTTTTGTCCCCAGTAAACTTAGAGATGATGATGCCGACTAGCATAACAGTCCATAAGATATGTAGTACTTGTAGTACCCACAGTAGACCGTTTAGGAGCCAGTAAACAGGGTAACGTGTGGCATTATCTATATACTGTTGTGATGTAAAAGTGGCAGACCATACTATTCTGTAACATAAGTCATCATGACGAACAATCTGTATTTAAAACATTTATTCACGAAAAAAGCGTTTAATTTCTGTAAATATACTTAATCAGGCGCATTCAAATTTTAGTGTAACATTTCTTTTGGGTAAATTAGCGCAATGATGTATTGTGGCGTCCACATTAATTGTGACATATTCTCTACAATCTTTATAAATGAATTTCTCCACTTCAACTTATCTCTGTTGATAAACTTGATATTCTCAATCTTCTTTTTATTTAAAATACACGATATTTACCGATTTACTACTGTTTTTCCTGTAAACACAATGTTTGCTTTGTGTTTTTATCTGGATGTGAAGACAATTGACATTCATGTAAAATGATTGAAAAGTACAAATACTTAACTACTCACATAAATGGATAAACATACAGCTTGGAAAATACCCAGAGTATGAAAAACAAGACGAATAAAACTTCCGCTAATTGTTGTTTCTTTAAATAGTTGACACTCTTAGAAGCCTGAAATTAGAGACATTTGACATTGTTCACAGACCCACTAACATGTAATAGTTGGGGATTGTATTTTAGATAATTTAACTCGGTAACAATTGTTGACCTAGCATTGTCTATTTAAGGAATCGAACTGTACGGAATGTTATAAGTAAACTAAGCCCGGCGAGGCGAGGATGTAAATGATATCCACTTGCACAAAAGAAGAAAACGTTGATAGTCTTAATCATGTGAATTCTTCGTTTCCATAAAATGGAAGTCTGACGAGGAAAATATCAGCGCATGCTAGATGGATTTGTACAAATATTGCAGTTACCAGATGTTCGCTTTCGTCTTCATTTTTATAATATACTCTTTCTCTATATACTGATTGTATATGCTATTTTCCTTTTACGATGATTTTGTACAATATTTCTGTAAGAAAGGATTAATATTTTATATGATACGCTGTTTCTGTATGAAATTATTAACATTTTGTATGATACGCTGTTTCTGTATGAAATTATTAACATTTTGTATGATACGCTGTTTCTGTATGAAATTATTAACATTTTGTATGATACGCTGTTTCTGTATGAAATTATTAATATTTTGTATGATACGCTGTTTCTGTATGAAATTATTAACATTTTGTATGATACGCTGTTTCTGTATGAAATTATTAAAATTTGGTATGATACACTGTTTCTGTAAGAAATGATTAATATTTTATATGATACGCTGTTTCTGTATGAAATTATTAATAATTTGTATGATACACTGTTTCTGTATGAAATTATTAAAATTTGGTATGATACACTGTTTCTGTTTGAAATGACTAATATTTGGTATGATACGCTGTTTCTGTATGAAATGACTCAGTATTTTGTAAGTTTCTCTATTAAATGATTCTGTATTATAAGCTGTTTCTGTAAGAAGTGATTTGTAATGATAAATTCGCCCAATGTTTTCAGCTTTACTACGTATCCATCACCTCTCAGTTTATATGTAATGATGGAAATTCTGTTTGAAGTAGAATCCTATTAATTTTAAAATAATTAAACTAAAAATCATTTTTAATAACAAAATATGTATTTTACTTTTAAAGATATTTCTAATTGACAGTATGTAAACCATAAAAAACTATTGGAAATCATCGTTATAACATACATACAGACATCATGATATCGTTGGAGTCGTGTAATAGCAGCACTAGTGCTCCAATTCGAGTCTGGTTACACATGAAGGAGAAATATATCAACAGAATGGTGACAAAATGATGGATGACCATTTCAGGAAAATCCGTTCTTTTGGTGTCAGTCATCAGAGTGACCAGACAATGCCAGTAGAACCCCATCTCTATGGTGTAGTACCAGTAAATATCATTGGTAACATGCTGAAATAAAATGAATATGAAATTATATTATAATGGATTATGTTTAGGTAAATGATGAAACATGTTTAA
This sequence comes from Ylistrum balloti, assembly GCF_031769215.1. Lineage (NCBI taxonomy): Eukaryota > Metazoa > Mollusca > Bivalvia > Pectinida > Pectinidae > Ylistrum > Ylistrum balloti. Next base: position 28,604 of record NW_026782471.1, on the reverse strand, counting down.
TACAAACAATTGATACAAGACAGTATACGAATGACATAAAAGTTAACTCAGGACACCCCATTTGTTATTTATATTTACATATTTTATCCTATTGTTATAAATAAATATATATATATAGATTTTCCGTAACTGCCATGCCACGTATTAATTTAGTGCCGCAGTTCATGTTAAACACACGTACTTCACGCTCTCCTTGTATGATCAAATACTTCAAAATTACGAAATTTATTGAATCATAGCGCTTGTACATCCTCGCATCTCGATCTGAACTTTTTTTTATTCGAGCACTTCCCCACTCGCCTTCTTGGCTTCAAAATTTAGACCCTCACATCACCAGAGTCCTAGAACGAAGAGACAACTGTATGATGTAGTTGAATTCATTGTTTGGATGATTCTACTGTATTTAACTCTAGATTAGTAATAAAAAGTCTTATTCACTGATGTGTCTTTTATACAATGTATCATTTTTAAACAGAGTATGTGTTACTATTACATATGATCTCCGCTTCATTCCTTAACAATGAGAAAGTATTGATAGCTAACTCACATGTCTACCGTTGTTAATCCAGCAGTGCTTCAAATCCCAGAAGTATTTTTTCTAAAAGTCAAAAAAAAGTTTTAAAAGATTTGATTTCAGTAATGACAATATAATACATTTCACAACATTCCTTCTAAATCCTACCACAGCATTTCCATAACTGACATATATTGAACGTTTCGACCACTCCTTCAGATAAGGAACTTGTAACATATTTGTTTCGTCACGCCATATATGATCAAAGGAACACAAACTCATCCTCGTGGATTAATATAGCTTAATAGGTCTACTTACAATAATTTTAACAATATGTTAACATATAAATACGAGTTCTCACGAAAACAACGAAAATATATCCACCGCATATATTTATGATTTCACAGTATAATTTTTTCCATATCAATCTTTTTTGATAAGACCAACTGTAGGTAACATAGGACGAAGAAAAAAAAGCAATCACGACTGTTGTGGTTAACCCTCTTATACAACATTACAGAGAAACTCTGATGCAATCGAAAGTCGCCTTGTAATATCATTATTTTAAGACTTCATGATGTCACTGACGTTAAATAGGATTGTCACACCCACCAAAGAGTTATTTCATACTCTATTTCAAGATATTGCGCTAAAATATTAGATAAATTGACCGTTTTTGTACATATGTTAGTACTTACGTCCCAGAGAATGTACAAAGCACAACAGAAGCTGACTGTGTAGAACACGAAGTACCAGCTGAAAGTCAAAACGGTCAGATACAAGGCTAGAAATACACAACAAAATTCATTTTGACTGCTACGATATGGCTGGAGTTTGTATAGGCTGGAAATACGAGTGATGGAAACTTGATAAATATTCTGAAAAGTGGGCTACGACATCAATATACTATTTTAGTTTGAATGCATGATTTTTCTTGGAGTTTCATTTTCGTTGAAGTCTTTCTTAGGAATACCTCATGACAACACAAATACGAAAAAGGCAGATTTTCGAAGAGAGACCAGGAAAACATCAATCTTTTCAAGAAAGGACTTAAAGAAATGATAAAGTATTAAAATGTCACAGAAGGAAAACACATAAAAAAGTATCAACATCAACAATCAAAATTTACCAAAAACAATGCCAGTTTTAAAGATTCTTTTGTCATAAATCCATATTTGGTTATTTATGTAATAGATTTGATATCTGGGAGATAGAACCGAAAGCTGATTACTGTTTGGCATGATTCAATGTCCCTTAATGTTATCTCACTTGAGAAAGTATTCGCCTTATTCTAAAAAATGTCAAATAAGTATTGTCAATATGAGTTGTATTTATACCCTGTTTCCCTGAACTTTTTCATCCTGCCAGGACTGTCTTTGTTGCGTCGGTGACGAAACCACCTCTGTATCTGTCGCTCTGTAAGACTTGTTTTCTTTGTTAAATCCTGTGATTACAAAAGAAAATCTTTGAAAATATCCAGCAACGTGCCGTATCAATTTAGGACTCACACATCTAAATCAGTCGAAGAACGACGGGGATAGTGTTTCCTCTACATAGAATCTCTACATTAATTGAGATTTGGTAAAATATTGGCCCCTGGCAGTTATTGGCTTCATAAAGATGTATAGTTTTAACACATTTCAATGTATGTGGAGTGGATTTAGACAGGTGTAAAATATCTTGGTTTTTTCCTAAGTGGGTGGTACGTTTCACCTGTAAACTTCCGGTTGTTAAATTCTGAAGGCAATGGGAGTCCGAGATGTCATTTAACCTACTAATTTATGCCATTTGTAGCCCTTGACAGGCATGTTTCTATGAATCCAGACAGTTGTTACTTGTGTTGATAATCTATAGTGATTGATTTAGTTGCGGAAGTCCTTTAACAATTATTGTTATGTTACAGAAATTAAGGATAACGAGAGCGTGGCTTTATCAAAGGGATAGACACAACATCAGGGCAAATTTAATCTCGTGAAGTTATCAATGTGAAATATATGTATGAAATATCGATGAAAATGTGAAAGGAAAAAACAAGAAACAGAAACAGACCTCCCTCATTTAAAATAAGTAAGTACGGGAATCTAGTCGTTTACGATTCTCAAAATCGATGGGAAAATGTTGAAAAACTCGATAAATCTAAAATACAAACATTGATGTGGAATAATTTATCTGAAATATGTCAAACTTTGTGAATTATTGCGAAAGTTAATGCATCGCTGATATGTGACCTATTTCAAGATGCCAGTATGTTTTAGGCTAAACGTACTCAGTACGTACAGCCTATTGTGATGGCCTTTCAGAACAAAATTTACCGATCCTGGCCTTCTCATTGGCTGAAATATCGAAAAGAGTTAGAGCGCTCTAGCGGCAATTTTCTGCGTAAATAATGCCGTTGTCAAATCGCTATTTTAAAAGCATCCAAAATTAGCTTATTTTTTAGTAACAATATGATTACTATATATTTCAAAAAAGAAGCACAGTGTGGTTGAACTATTGATAAATTTTGAACAATATATTTTACGGAATTCTCGACATGACGTAAGCGTACAGAACACCGCACGTGCGAGTTGATAAAAAGCTAGTCTGGGGGCTTGGTTTGAATTATCAAATAACAACACTTATAAACAAACAAAATTTACAAACAGAACATCAATTTTGTTTTAATCCTTGTCGTTGTGGCAAGATCGTCTTAATATACAACATCACTTTACCTCATTAGACGTCACCAATTTGGACTGTTCGTCCCACGCGCACACCCGCCGATATGACACTTTTTCAGGTTTTTCACACCCACCGGCATGACACTTTTTCAAGTTTTTGAAGATAAAAAGTTTGCGCTTCGTAGGCAAGGTACATTTGGTGCTCATGATTTATGTATAATATATTTTTAATACTGTACTGATTATGATGTTGACTCTGTTATTACTTATATTTTTTGTCTTTTAGTTTTATTTGATGAAGGTTGTTTGTGCTGATTTCTCAAGGTTTGTTAATGTGTATCAAAGTTCCTTGAAATAAAAATATTCCTTCAAACAAAGCGCGTATAAAAAAACCCAAAATATTCATGTTTATAATTATCAATTAACTAGAACGAAATATTTCCATAACATATTTATTCATTTAGCGTGTCATGGTGACATTATCTAATGCATTGGAGATCAGAAATAGTAGTAGTTATATTGAAAATATTGTAAATTTTGTATATATATGGAAGTCTGGTTTAATCTCAAAGAACTATGTCTTTATAGACATAATTACTGGAAGAAAAGTCTAACCATGATACTTCAAGGAAGATAGGCATGTAAATACATTTAATGTAATTACTTACACTTTTATCTATCTGAAATGCTGTGTACACCTTATCTACTTTCCTCAACTACAAATATTATTATAATAAGTAAGGACTATTACTTTGCAATACATTCAAAATAAAGAAGTAGGTATAAAGTCCTTTCGATTTGTCTAAATCCTCATATTGATAGGATAGTAATTGCAACATCTGGGGTATTTCAAAGGTTTTATTTAGTCAACTTCATCATAGAGCTTTTTATCATTTGGCTTGTTGGCGATATATATATGGTTGTGTGTATTTTGTTATTTTTTTTTACCTATTTTGATTTGTTCACACTATTGTCGTCAAATTTGAAATAAGAATTAAAGAAGATATAAAATCGCTTAAAATTAAGAAAATAGCCTCTGGTTCTCTTATTTTAGTAATTTTTGCATTCCAAAGTGTAGGAGTATGGGGAAAGTAATATAGTTTTGCGGTTATTTGTGAACATTTTTCAATACGTTTAGCCTTTCAGTACTTTCAGTACTTTGATTATCTTGTAGATGACATTCAAATTGACAATGAGCAAACCGAACAGGCACGTTTTATCAAACATTTATCAATATATTGTTGTTATAAGAAGACAGCAACAGTATGATGTTTTAAAGACATTCAATAGTTAACACCCTACAGCTGTAGCTATTGATAAGGAGAGGTCATTTTATTGGTACATTCGTCCTTAGCAACCCACTCTTTATGAAACTTCAGAAAGGATGTTTCGTGTGTCTGTCATACAATTACAAGTATATCTGAGCACACACATGCTATTTTCTCTGGAGTTGTAGGACTGTTTTTCCTCTACTAGGTAATTAGGTCGATTCACGGTGTAAATACCCCAGGCATATATACATCAAGACAAACCCTATCAGTTAACTGTATCTCCCGTTGACACCACATATCACTTGTATATAATGGGTGGTGTATATAAAATGCCTCTTAATATGAAATCTATTTCCTGTTATTGGTTTGAAGAAACAAGGGATGTTTTCATTATCTATATTACACATGGCTATTTATTTCGTGATTAAAGCTGAACACACCGAGGGTAAAAACTTGTTTTTTGATCTCACAATCTTATTCTAATATTTTATTTTCAGCGAATAATTTATTATTTTCAATCCTTACTTTCTTCCTAACTGAAGACCAACAAAAAGATAATTTTATATGTACAAGTGAAGAACTCGGAGAAAACAAAATTTAAAAAATGGTAAATTTGCATGTAGTAGTCCTATCAGTTTATGTGTATAGTTTATTTACAGTTTAATTCATTGTTTAATTCCACTGTATCTAACTCTAAATTATCAAAATGTGATATTCACTTGTGTGTCTGTAAATCTGTGAATATATATATATATGATACTGGACATTGTAACACAATTGACAAGAAAGGCCAATGTTGACTCGTATCTTAGTGTGAATCCAGATGGACCGTGATTAGTAAGGCTGAACGTTTCACCCCAACGGCTGAAAGATGAGCTGTGATTTGTTGGATTCACCCTGGACCGTAGATTTGAGATCCGTAAATGGTTATTACCAAAAGTGTGACCCCAAATAGTAGAACAATGATCATAGAATGGTATAGACAGAATTGTGTCATAGAATGTAGGCTCGTTGTTGATAAGCTGAAAGGTAGATTTCATCGTTGGATTTGATAATTGCCTGTAGATTGTATTCCTTAAGTCTTTGTGACACTGAGCCTAATTGTTTAAGTCGTTTGCAGATCGAAAAAAAATCGAATAATGGAAGAAATATTTCAGAAAAAACGTGATCAGTTATCACGCGGATGCTACAACAAGTTGTTCCCATAATGAAGCATATTTTAAAAGATAATTGATATATTTCGCCTGTTTGTAAATCTATTGCAATTACAGGTAGGGTCAGACTATCCTGTGATCTGGGTCATATTACTGTAACCATGACGACACAGCTTACTACTGTCATGCTTCTATTCCAATATTTTTATTGTCAATCGATCCATTCAGTATTTTTCAATATTGAACGTTGTATAGTTATACTGTAACTAACTTTATCAATAATTTAAGTGATAATTTGTGTTCACCAGAGCAGAATGTCTGGATTCCCTTTGGCAAAGTGATTTTAAGTGATTTTAAGAAGCTAACGTAGGGTAGCCATGTTCTTAAAGGATATAAAAATCCTAAAGGTACTGTATTCATTAGGCTTTCATGAATAATTCAATATCTATTTTCTTTAGATGTATAAATAATTTCAATATAAATCACAACCACTGATCTGTTCCTATCAACCAAAGGACATTTGTATTTACCATGGTAGACAGCATATATCCAAACATCGATGTTTTATAGCTTGTGTAAATCTCTCCAGTCCATGCTGATGTAGTTATGATTAAAAGCTGGATAATGGAGACGAGGTGAAAGAAATAAAACCTATAACTATTGAACCGGTAATGATGACGATCATTATAGAATTTCTATATTTTCAGCGACACTCTCCTAGTAGATTTCCCTGATGGAGTATGGACAACAGCGTAACATACAAAATATAATTCCCAAAACGTTCCGTTACATTGTCGTTGAAGTGTGACTCGGAAATTATACTTAGCATTGTCCCACAGATATCGCTGTAACCCCTAGAAACTTGAGACACGTTCTTTTCTTGAGGGGGAGTATGTAACCATCCTCTTAAGCTCGGTTGGTTGAGCTTCAGACTTAAAAAAGAGGCACATGATTCAAATGCAGTCCTTCTAGGACTCGTCAGTGATGCTACATCATGCTGTTGTTTCGTCCTTCTAGGACTCGTCAGTGACGCTACATCATGCTGTTGTTTCGTCCTTCTAGGACTCGTCAGTGACGCTACATCATGCTGTTGTTTCGTCCTTCTAGGACTCGTCATGATGCTACATCATGCTGTTGTTTCGTCCTTCTAGGACTCGTCAGTGACGCTACATCTTGCTGTTGTTTCGTCCTTCTAGGACTCGTCATGATGCTACATCATGCTGTTGTTTCGTCCTTCTAGGACCCGTCAGTTTGAAGCCAAGGGGGCGACTGAGGAAAATCCAAAGTGATCGAAAAAAAGTCAAAATCTAGACGGGGAGGTGCAGCAGCCCCATGGTTAAATAAATTTCGTAATGTTTATATATCAGATAATTTTAGAACAGTGTCAAGTACAAATATTCTGAACGGGGCCACTCTTTGTGGCATGCAGGTTACGACAAACCTCGGGAACTGTAAGTCCACAAGCAGAGTCTGCCATCTGCTGTCTTACAGATTGTACAATATCACACAATGGAATAGCACCTCTCAATAATTCAGAGTTAGTTAGAGTAATTTTGTTGATTCTAAGGTTTCAGATTTGAATTACCTTTCATAACTGTAATCGAGTTTGATGATAGTTATATAGTATATCTATATGTAATGGAGAAGGATGGCACAGCTTTGGCCGATCTTTTTGTAAGGAAATTCCATCAATAAGATAATGGTAGAATTAGTAAATCCAATGTGTAGAATTTCCATAACACACCATATATACTGTTACTGTTAACTACTACAAACCTGTATCGTCAATCTTTCATCAGTCCTTCCAACATATCTATACATTATTTCATTTCAAGACCTCGTAAAAGGTCATGGCCAACCACTTTTAGATGGAAGTTCCTAAACAGGTCAGAGATAATATATACATGACCCCGATTACCTCTATATGTTTCCTTTCGCTGTATTTGTCAACCTCATAGGCAGCCTCCAGAGTAGGGTTCTTCACTGCCGAGCATTTCTTCTTCATGGTGAGACCCATGTATTTCGCAAATGGAATCAACAGAAACCTAATTAACAAAGCAAAGTGCTGAATGTCAGGCGAACGAAAAGAAACTCAGGGATATCATCATTAATCTGTGAACAACAAATATTTGAATGGTAATTTTAAAACTTCATTGACATTAGATAACACTTAAATGGCCTTTCGCGCCATTTACCTATGTTAATTCAGATTACAGTCTAATAATCAGGCGTGGTTATACAGTGTAGTAACTCATATGACGTATTTTTTATCAGATAATCGTAATCGTAAAGAGTTGCGTAGTTATAATAAAATTATGAAGGGTTAATTTCTAAGTTAATCAGAACAATTGGTCACTAATTGTAGAACGACTTTTCTCTGTCTTACTATGTAATTACACCGATGATGCACGTTTCTGTCGTAAATCGAATATCTATAGTGTGATGGACAAAGAATATAAAAATATACTGATGTCACATGACTTTACATTCTATCATGTGTACTTTTCATTCTGTCACGTGTACTCTACACTCTGATACGTGTACTCTACACTCTGTCACGTGACTCTACACTCTGTCATGTGTATTCTACTCTCTGTAGTGTGACTCTTCACTCTGTCACGTGTACTCTACACTCTGTCACGTGACTCTACACTCTGTCACGTGACTCTACACTCTGTCATGTGTATTCTACTATCTGTAGTGTGACTCTTCACTCTGTCACGTGTACTCTACACTCTGTCACGTGACTCTACACTCTGTCACGTGACTCTACACTCTGTCATGTGTATTCTACTCTCTGTAGTGTGACTCTTCACTCTGTCACGTGTACTCTACACTCTGTCACGTGACTCTACACTCTGTCACATGACTCTACACTCTGTCACGTGACTCTACACTCTGTCATGTGTATTCTACTCTCTGTAGTGTGACTCTTCACTCTGTCACGTGTACTCTACACTCTGTCACGTGAATACACTCTGTCGTTTATTATTGTCGATACGACTCTCTGCCTATCATAACTTTAAGTAGTTGTTAATTTTTAAATTTTTAAGTGATATGAAAACTTGTCAGGGCTTGTCATGGTGTGAACCTTCCTATGTTGTGATATATTGTATAACAGAAAGAGAGTGATTGGGACAAATACATGAGCGAGGGGCGTTATTCTAATTAAAAGTAAAAAATACAATAGTGTGTTGTAAGAGAATAAAAGGGATTTATCTCTTTGTCAATCTTGATTCAATTAATTAATTACAGTTGATTAACATACAGTGAGTAACATAAATGTCGACATGTCCTCATCAGAGATCATTTCTGAGATTTAATCAGCAACGTGGAAATAGATTGCTTAATTTATGATGTAGATATGCTTATAAATTGTAGCAGTAATACGTTGATGTTCATCACTTATAAATTAAAATGTTAACAAATACAACCATTGTATTAGGATGTCCTTCACCTCTTCAGCGTACTCTCACGTGCTTTTTACATCATGGTGCATACTCGGAAGTAGTTTATTTTATTCAAGCTCCACTTACCGGTCATACACAAGTCTGATACCCAGTATAATGACTCCTATGGCCACACTAGGGAGGAGAATGTGTCTCTCTAGAGGATAATATACTCCTGGAGGGGGGTTCTCGAACTCCTCCCATGTAATATGGACGAGCCAGTATTTAGGATTCCAAAACCACTTTCGAATGTCCTGTATGATCGTCATTACCACTGAACTGACTGTTTAGGCCATTGACAAACGAACTTGTGGAAATCAGCCATGTATGTCGATATGTGCGCAGCTCAAAATATGGAAGGTTATAGCTGCCTTGTATCATTCGTATTTGTAGGTGCTTTTTTTTTTTTTTTTTTTAAATTATGTATGTATTTGGTTAATGTCAATATGAAACATGATTTTATCGTTATCATTAGGTTTCATCATTATTATAAGATTTCATCATTAAGTCACGTGAGTATATTAGTGATAATTTTTTTTTTTAAATTTACTATAAAATAACGTGAATCGGTAGGATATATAGTATATCGAACTTTATTTTCTTAAAATCAAAGTGTTGTTGTGATACTTGATTTAAACATGACAACCATGCCGTATATAACTATCAAGCATCTAGATAACACGACCGCAGTCGGTAGTTACAATCGGACACATCGTCCCAAACACAAACACGTGACCAGCGGTATATCATCACCCCACATACATCTATGTACTGTTACTGCTCGATCATACTGACCTTCCATACTAAAATGTTTCCTAGAGCTACACCAACATACTGACAAACCAGAATACAGTCCTTGTGATAGGCCGTCTTTATAATTTATCTGCTACAGACGGCGTATCACAAGGACTTGCCTGACTGATTCGATCAATTTTTAAACAATACATTACTTAGACTAGAAACCCCGTTCAGGCTTCAGTGGTTACAGGTTCGAGTCGTACAAAATATTACTTCCGCTATATACTTCACATCAAAATAGATTCAAACGAAACCGAAATTAGCTGGAATGGACTTTAACAAGAGCATCCAACATTTATTATGTGTAAACTGATACATAGATTCAGATTCCGCAATTGTTTATACATAAGTAACACATGTATATAAACATACAATATATAAAGACTACAATGTATATAGACTACAATGTATATATACCTATGTATATAGACCTACAATGTATATAGACTACAATGTATATAGACTACAATGTATATAAACATACAATATATAAAGACTACAATGTATATAGACCTACATTGTATATAGACCTGCAATGAATATACACTACAATGTATATAGACCTACAATGTATATAGACCTACAATGTATATAGGCGTACAATGTATATATACCTACAATGTATATAGACCTGCATTGTATATAGACCTACATTGTATATAGACCCAAAATGTATGTATACCTATGTATATAGACCTGCAATGTATATACACTACAATGTATATAGACCTACAATGTATATAGACCTACAATGTATATAGACGTACAATGTATATATACCTACAATGTATATAGACCTACAATGTATATATACCTACATTGTATATAGACCCAAAATGTATATATACCTATGTATATAGACCTGCAATGTATATAGGCTTACAATGTATATAGACCTACATTGTATATAGACCTGCAATGTATATACACTAAAATGTTTATAGACCTACATTGTATATAGACCTGCAATGTATATACACTACAAAGTATATAGACCTACATTGTATATAGACCTGCGATGTATATAGACTACAATGTATATAAACCTACAATGTATATATACCTGCATTGTATATAGACCCACAATGTATATATTCCTATGTATATAGACCTGCAATGTATATAGACCTACAATGTATATAGACTACAATGTATAAAGACCTACATTGTATATAGACCTGCAATGTATATACACTACAATGTATATAGACCTACATTGTATTTAGACCTGTAATGTATATAGACCTGCAATGTATATAGACTACAATGTATATAGACTACAATGTATATAGACCTACAATGCATATAGACTACAACGTATATATACCTACATTGTATATAGACCCACAATGTATATAGACTACAATGTATATAGACTAAAATGTATATAGGCTTACAATGTATATAGACCTACATTGTATATAGACCTACAATGTATATAGACTACAATGTATATAGACCTACAATGTATATAGACCCACAATGTATATATACCTATGTATATAGACCTACATTGCATATATACCTATGTATATAGACCTACAATGTATATAGACCTACAATGTATATAGACCTACATTGTATATAGACTACAATGTATATAGACTACAATGTATATAGACCTACAATGTATATAGACCTACAATGTATATAGACGTACAATGTATATAGACCTACAATGTATATAGACCTACAATGTATATAGACCTACAATGTATATATACCTATGTATATAGACCTACAATGTATATATACCTATGTATATAGACCTACATTGTATATATACCTATGTATATAGACCTACAATGTATATAGACCTACAATGTCTATAGACTATAATGTATATAGACCTACAATGTATATAGACCTACAATGTATATAGACTACAATGTATATAGACCTACAATGTATATAGACCTATAGACCTACAATGTATATAGGCGTACAATGTATATAGACGTACAATGTATATAGACGTACAATGTATATAGACCTACAATGTATATAGACTACAATGTATATAGACCTACAATGTATATATACCTATGTATATAGACCTACAATGTATATATACTTATGTATATAGACCTACATTGTATATATACCTATGTATATAGACCTACAATGTATATAGACCTACAATGTATATAGACCTACATTGTATATAGACCTACAGTGTATGTAGACCTACAATGTATATAGACTACAATGTATATAGACTACAATGTTTATAGACCTACAATGTATATAGACTACAATGTATATAGACCTACAATGTCTATAGACTATAATGTATATAGACCTACAATGTATATAGACCTACAATGTATATATACCTATGTATATAGACCTACAATGTATATAGACTACAATATATATATACCTACAATGTATATAGACCTACATTGTATATAGACCTACAATGTATATAGACTACAATGTATATAGACCCACAATGTATATATACCTATGTATATAGACCTACAATGTATATAGACTACAATGTATATGGACCTGCATTGTATATAGACTTCAATGTATATATAACAACAATGTATATAGACCTACACTGTATGTAGACATACAATGTATATAGACTACAATGTATATAGCTAATGAGCCAAACAAGATGCAAAACCTTTAAACTTTATAAAGCAACGTCACATAGAGCCTTAAACAGCTTAAAGCTCTACGTGTTAGATTTCTAACATATTTAAGTATAAGTTCACAATTCAGAATCCCAACTCCTGTGGATAGGCAGTTGAACAAATATTCGAAAATACTAAAATCTTTATATATGTAATACTCGCTTCAGAACAGGAAATTGTGCTGTACTGGTCTCGCCACTGTCCGTGGCTAGAATGTCTAATATCATACCTGTATTTAAGCTCTCCCCTGCCCTTGCACGTGCAGACAAAGAGTCAAGCTCTTTCACAGAAATACACGAATGACATGCCATAGATAATTATTTTCAGTTATTTCCTGAAATATAGAATATAAAAACATCTGCATTATGGCCCTGATAAGCCTCCATATATCACACTTTATAGGGGCGTTCTCTCACGTTTAAGTATTTTCACTTTACAGCTTCAGACAGGTATAATATCAAAATAGAGATTGATTCTTTTTCAAGAATTAATTGTTTTATTTATTTAAAAAATGAACATCATTGTGAACTTGTAGAATGTTTCACCTAAAATCATTTATTTTCTCATCCACAGAGGCCCCTACTTCACAGCCGAGTCGGTCCTAGGGATTCGAGACATTTTTCGAATTGATCTGTCGATTGTATGAGACACGACCAGAAATTTAACCTTCTCCTGTAACACGTGATACAGTGGAAGGTAAGTTTACATACTCAATCTTTGGTATGTAAACAGGCGAGTCTTAATAAATGTCCCTTTTGTTATTCATCTAAAGGAAAAATATCCACTATTTATTTCCTTAGTTGTCGCTCTTTCCCTCTCTGTCTGTGTCTGTCTGTCTCTGTATCTGTGAAGTTCTTCTCTCTGTCCGCCCGTATGTCTCTGTCTGTGTCTGTCTGTCTCTCTATCTGTGAAGTTCTTTTTTCTGTCCGCCCGTATGTCTCTGTCTTTCAGTATGTGTTTGTCTCACATTCCAACTCTTTCTCCGAATTATGTATCTCTATACGCCTGTGTCTTTTTGTGTCTCGAACTGTCTGTCTATCTGTGATTGTCTGTGTCGCTCAGTCCGTTTATCTCCGAAAGTGTTGTTGTTTATCATTATACATCACTAAATTGAATAGTGCATGATGAATGAGCTTCTGTCTTCTGTGTGGCAAAACATACCATTTTTTGAAAAGTCGAAATTTATATATAACTCTTCAAAGGAATGCAGATACAGCAGCTGGCAGCTCTATGCACCAAGACATCAAAAAGTATGGGTTTTGATACTGCAAGGGAGATAACTCAAAGTAGAAAAAAAGATTCTGCTCTGACCATGGAGATTCAATGCAATATTTAACGTTGGTAGATAAGTGAGAAGACAAAGGGTAAACTACTGGGTTAACACATCTATTTAATGTTACCGGCATGTAGACGTAGATTACACAATACTGTTACTGTTTCTAAAATAGAACTAGTTAAACGGTACTGAGTGTCATAAACAAATTTAATTAAGATTAAAATTCAATTTCAAATACAAGTAACAATTTCCTGAATGAAATACAGAATCACGACTGAACTATCAAAAGTGTCAGATTTTATTAATTAATGATCCGTTCAAATGAGATTTACAAACCTTGGTCCATGAGTCATAACAAAGGCAACTGTATATGTGACGTCATATATAAATGGAAGAAAATGACTCTTTTTAAATAATATTGTTTTCTCTTGGCTTTGAAATTTTGAAAAAGTGCATTTCCCCTTCGTTCCTTTCAGTGGAATAAACACGTACACGTGCCGGGGCATCGTGACGTACACGTGCCGGGGGATTATGATGTAGACGTGCCGGTGGATTGTGATGTAGACGTGCCGGTGGATTGTGATGTAGACGAGCCGGGGGATTGTGACGTACACGTGCCGGGGGATTGTGACGTACACGTGCCGGGCGATCGTGACGTAGACGTGCCGGGGGATTGTGATGTAGACGTGCCGGGGGATTGTGACGTACACGTGCCGGGGGATCGTGACGTAGACGTGCCGGGGGGTTGTGACTTAGACGTGCCGCGGGATTGTGATGTAGACGTGCCGGGGGATTGTGACGTAGACGTGCGGCGGGATTGTGACGTAGACGTGTCGGGGGATTGTGATGTAGACGTGCGGCGGGATTGTGACGTAGACGTGTCGGGGGATTGTGATGCAGACGTGCCGGGGGATTGTGACGTAGACGTGCCGGGGGATTGTGACGTATACGTGCCGCGGGATTGTGACGTACACGTGCCGGGGGATTATGATGTAGACGTGCCGGTGGATTGTGATGTAGACGTGCCGGTGGATTGTGATGTAGACATGCCGGGGGATTGTGACGTACACGTGGCGGGGGATTGTGACGTACACGTGCCGGGCGATCGTGACGTAGACGTGCCGGGGGATTGTGATGTAGACGTGCCGCGGGGATTGTGATGTAGACGTGCCGGGGGATTGTGACGTACACGTGCCGGGGGATCGTGACGTAGACGTGCCGGGGGGTTGTGACTTAGACGTGCCGCGGGATTGTGATGTAGACGTGCCGGGGGATTGTGACGTAGACGTGTCGGGGGATTGTGATGTAGACGTGCGGCGGGATTGTGACGTAGACGTGTCGGGGGAATGTGATGTAGACGTGCCGGGGGATTGTGACGTAGACGTGCCGGGGGATTGTGACGTATACGTGCCGCGGGATTGTGACGTACACGTGCCGGGGGATTGTGACGTACACGTGCCGGGGGATTGTGATGTAGACGTGCCGCGGGATTGTGATGTAGACGTGCCGCGTGGGGTTGTGACGTACACATGCCGGGGGATTGTGATGTAGACGTGCCGGGTGATTGTGATGTAGACGTGCCGGGGGATTGTGATGTAGACGTGGCGGGGGATTGTGAATCATCTTCTATACTGAAACCCAGTACGTTCTAGACTGTTTATCGACCAGTGATCCATTACATATTTATATATCTATTTCATTAGTACAACTATAAATATGACCGGGTATATGATTATATCTACCTATTTATTTTACAGGAAGTCGTCGCATTATAATCTGTAAGACAAATACGGCTGGGTAATGTGAACACACATCCCAGACGTTTATTTTATATCTATTGAAAGTGTATGTGTACAGGAAATTGATTAGTGTATATTAAGGTCCGGTGCATCCTGTAGTTCGTATCGATCACTGATATACCATCACAGGTTTAAATAAATAATGACAACATGTTCATGATGAGTCTATAACCTATATTCAGATATTCATATATAAACAATCAGAAAATGAAACACACAGATATTCAATACTAGCAATTACTTAATGAACCGACCTCAAATAATGACGTCACGAAACGGGTCACTGAAAAGCACCGGACTGATAGTGATCACTGCTTGTCTCGATTTTCATGTCATTTGCGATTTCTACCATAGAAACACAATTAAATATTAAATGAAAGACAACTCCCATTAAAACTACGTCATATTGATTATATGAGTTCTATTTGATTTAACAATGACTCCACCTACAGTACAGTGACCGCTAATTCAATTTCACTGAAAATGATACAGTTTAATGCGTTATTGTCCTATTTATTTGTGTACTGTATCCGTGTATCTAATTCTTAATGTGAGCCAGGGAAAGTATTAAATAGTTTTGTGACTTTTGTCAGTACATTTCATCGCGGCAAAATGTTAACACTTGTCAAACTTACACCACAGGGTTTCGGACTGGTCAGTTTCAGCCTGATATCCTGGCAATACATATGATCCCTAGATGTGTGTTATGTTTGAGAGAAGAAGGATAATGATTTTTTGGGATCATTTTGAAGATATGATATTTCCTTGTACGATCAGACGTTGTTCGATCGTTAGTTTGCTTAGCGGTTCCGGTGTTTTATACCGTGAGAATATGACCTTACTTGCTAAGATTGGCCAAGATTTACACGGCAGATGTCGGTGATGAAGCATAAGACGCTTACTCTTCCGGATCGCATGGTCTTATTCTCCTTGTACTTTAAAAAAAACAACTGTACCTATATTTATATGCTACAGAAGTAACCAGACATACTTTTCTATAACAAGTGTACCTATATTTATATATTACAGCTGTAACCAGACATACTTTTATATAACAAGTGTACCTATATTTATATATTACAGCTGTAACCAGACCTACTTTTCTATAACAAGTGTACCTATATTTATATATTACAGCTGTAACTAGACATACTTTTCTATAACAACTGTACCTATATTTATATGCTACAGAAGTAACCAGACATACTTTTCTATAACAAGTGTACCTATATTTATATATTACAGCTGTAACTAAACATACTTTTCTATAACAAGTGTACCTATATTTATATATTACAGCTGTAACCAGACATACTTTTCTATAACAAGTGTACCTATATTTATATATTACAGCTGTAACCAGACATACTTTTATATAACAAGTGTACCTATATTTATATATTACAGCTGTAACCAGACATACTTTTCTATAACAAGTGTACCTATATTTATATATTACAGCTGTAACCAGACATACTTTTATATAACAAGTGTACCTATATTTATATATTACAGCTGTAACTAAACATACTTTTCTATAACAAGTGTACCTATATTTATATATTACAGCTGTAACTAGACATATAACTTTATATATATTACAAGCTGTAACCAGACATACTTTTATATAACAAGTGTACCTATATTTATATATTACAGCTGTAACTAAACATACTTTTATATAACAAGTGTACCTATATTTATATATTACAGCTGTAACCAGACATACTTTTCTATAACAAGTGTACCTATATTTATATATTACAGCTGTAACTAAACATACTTTTATATAACAAGTGTACCTATATTTATATATTACAGCTGTAACCAGACATACTTTTATATAACAAGTGTACCTATATTTATATATTACAGCTGTAACGAAACATACTTTTATATAACAAGTGTACCTATATTTATATATTACAGCTGTAACTAAGACATACTTTTATATAACAAGTGTACCTATATTTATATATTACAGCTGTAACTAAACATACTTTTATATAACAAGTGTACCTATATTTATATATATATTACAGCTGTAACCAGACATACTTTTATATAACAAGTGTACCTATATTTATATATTACAGCTGTAACCAGACATACTTTTATATAACAAGTGTACCTATATTTATATATTACAGCTGTAACTAAACATACTTTTATATAACAAGTGTACCTATATTTATATATTACAGCTGTAACTAAACATACTTTTATATAACAAGTGTACCTATATTTATATATTACAGCTGTAACTTACTATATAACAAGTGTACCTATATTTATATATTACAGCTGTAACTAAACATACTTTTATATAACAAGTGTACCTATATTTATATATTACAGCTGTAACTAAACATACTTTTATATAACAAGTGTACCTATATTTATATATTATGTAACTAAACTGTAACTATATTACATACTTTTATATAACAAGTGTACCTATATTTATATATTACAGCTGTAACTAAACATACTTTTATATAACAAGTGTACCTATATTTATATATTACAGCTGTAACCAGACATACTTTTATATAACAAGTGTACCTATATTTATATATTACAGCTGTAACTAAACATACTTTTCTATAACAAGTGTACCTATATTTATATATTACAGCTGTAACTAAACATACTTTTATATAACAAGTGTACCTATATTTATATATTACAGCTGTAACTAAACATACTTTTATATAACAAGTGTACCTATATTTATATATTACAGCTGTAACCAAACATACTTTTATATAACAAGTACTTATATTATATAATAACAAGTGTACCTATATTTATATATTACAGCTGTAACCAGACATACTTTTATATAACAAGTGTACCTATATTTATATATTACAGCTGTAACTAGACATACTTTTATATAACAAGTGTACCTATATTTATATATTACAGCTGTAACCAACATACTTTTATATAACAAGTGTACCTATATTTATATATTACAGCTGTAACAAGTGTACCTATATTTATATATTACAGCTGTATACTTTTATATAACAAGTGTACCTATATTTATATATTACAGCTGTAACCAGACATACTTTTATATAACAAGTGTACCTATATTTATATATTACAGCTGTAACCAGACATACTTTTATATACAAGTGTACCTATATTTATATATTACAGCTGTAACCAGACATACTTTTATATAACAAGTGTACCTATATTTATATATTACAGCTGTAACTAAACATACTTTTATATAACAAGTGTACCTATATTCATATATTAAAGCTGTAACCAGACATACTTTTATATAACAAGTGTACCTATATTTATATATTACAGCTGTAACCAGAACATACTTTTATATAACAAGTGTACCTATATTTATATATTACAGCTGTAACCAGACATACTTTTATATAACAAGTGTACCTATATTTATATATTACAGCTGTAACCAGTGTACCTATATTTATATATTATATAATATTTATATATTACAGCTGTAACTAGACATACTTTTCTATAACAAGTGTACCTATATTTATATATTACAGCTGTAACTAAACATACTTTTATATAACAAGTGTACCTATATTTATATATTACAGCTGTAACTAAACATACTTTTATATATATTAAGTGTACCTATATTTATATATTACAGCTGTAACAGCTGTAACCAGACATACTTTTCTATAACAAGTGTACATACTTTTATATAACAAGTGTACCTATATTTATATATTACAGCTGTAACCAGACGTACTTTTCTATAACAAGTATACCTATATTTATATATTACAGATGTAACCAGACATACTTTTCTATAACAAGTGTACCTATATTTATATATTACAGCTGTAACTAAACATACTTTTCTATAACAAGTGTACCTATATTTATATATTACAGCTGTAACCAGACGTACTTTTCTATAACAAGTGTACCTATATTTATATATTACAGCTGTAACCAGACGTACTTTTCTATAACAAGTGTACCTATATTTATATATTACAGCTGTAACCAGACATACTTTTCTATAACAAGTGTACCTATATTTATATATTACAGCTGTAACTAAACATACTTTTATATAACAAGTGTACCTATATTTATATATTACAGCTGTAACCAGACGTACTTTTCTATAACAAGTGTACCTATATTTATATATTACAGCTGTAACCAGACATACTTTTCTATAACAAGTGTACCTATCTTTATATATTACAGCTGTAACTAAACATACTTTTCTATATATATAACAAGTGTACCTATATTTATATATTACAGCTGTAACCAGACATACTTTTCTATAACAAGTGTACCTATATTTATATATTACAGCTGTAACAGTGTACATACTTTTATATATACAAGTGTACCTATATTTATATATTACAGCTGTAACCAGACATACTTTATATTAACCGTGTACCTATATTTATATATTACAGCTGTAACTAAACATACTTTTATATAACAAGTGTACCTATATTTATATATTACAGCTGTAACTCTCTTTTCTATAACAAGTTTATATTTATATATTACAGCTGTAACCGGGTTTGTTAAAAGTAATATTTATATATTACAGCTGTAACTAGACTTTTCCAGGACATATTTATATATTACATATAGTGATATTATAAATCTATAAAATTCATAACATAGGTTGTTTTTTTTGTGTGTGTTTTTTTTTTGCTTTTGTATTTGACAGTTGGGGAGTGTTAAAGATTAAATTACGTAATACATCTGTCTAAGATTGCTAAGATCCTACAATCCCTTTTGTTCCCTCTGTAGACATCTTTGTGTTCTGTATCTAATTCTTTATTGAAAGCTTGAAAGGTGATGTTTGATCACGCGAGATTAACTCTTCCCAAAGGACTAAAAATCATACTCTATTCTACAGAAAGATGACAAATCGGGTACATTCCAGGCTAGAGTAGCAACGTATCCATCCGTCCCATAGCAACGGGAGAAAATCGAGCCCAGATTAGAATCTATCCCACAGAAATAACTTTCCGGTAAGGTTTTAAATTAGTAGACTACTCGGTCAACAATTACAGTCATAGCGGAGCGTAACTTTTCTCGTTATATACATCTCACCATTTTAAACTTCACTTAGTGTTGGTTGGTATTTCAGAGTCATCAACATAACAATACAGCTAGATGTATGCTTGTTTATCTGCGATAGTGGCGGAATTTCAGATATCAAAACAGGAAAATAACTTGACAAAGTCAACATTTTTTTTTTCTATTTCAGGGTAACAGGGTATCAGAGCTAAATAAAAGCCGGTATTTCTACCTGGTGTTTGTTACATAAATCTATGTCACAGAGGGGAATGGCAGTTTAAATAATCTGTCTCTACAGTACAGATTAGTTGTTTATATGTTATCAGATAAGAATGAATTTAAAGTTAAACAAGGACACATAAAGGACATCATATGTTACCGCGTCAGTTCACAAGGACAAATATTATCTATAGGCAAGGACCGAATATATCATAGTGTTTATATACAAGGACAGAATATATAATAGCGTTTACATACAAGGACAGAATATATCATAGCGTTTACATACAAGGACAGAATATATCATAGCGTTTACATACAAGGTCAGAATATATAATAGCGTTTACATACAAGGACAGAATATATAATAGCGTTTACATACAAGGACAGAATATATCATAGTGTTTACATACAAGGACAGAATATATAATAGCGTTTACATACAAGGACAGAATATATCATAGCGTTTACATACAAGGACAGAATATATCATAGCGTTTACATACAAGGTCAGAATATATAATAGCGTTTACATACAAGGACAGAATATATCATAGCGTTTACATACAAGGTCAGAGTATACCACAGCATCAACACAGAAGGTCAGAATATACCACAGCCTCGATTAACAGGAAAAGAATATACCACAGCCTCAATTAACATGAACAGAATATACCACAGCATCAACACAGAAGGTCAGAATATACCACAGCCTCAATTTACAGGAACAGAATATACCACAGCATCAACACAGAAGGTCAGAATATACCACAGCCTCAATTAACAGGAACAGAATATACCACAGCCTCAATTAACAGGAACAGAATATACCACAGCCTCAATTGACAGGAACAGAATATACCACAGCCTCAATTAACAGGAACATAATATACCACAGCCTCAACACAGAAGGTCAGAATATACCACAGCCTCAATTTACAGGAACAGAATATACCACAGCATCAACACAGAAGGTCAGAATATACCACAGCCTCAATTAACAGGAACAGAATATACCACAGCATCAACACAGAAGGTCAGAATATACCACAGCCTCAATTAACAGGAACAGAATATACCACAGCATCAACACAGAAGGTCAGAATATCCCACAGCCTCAATTAACAGGAACAGAATATACCACAGTCTCAATTAACAGGAACAGAATATACCAGAGCCTCAATTTACAGGAACAGAATATACCACAGCCTCAATTTACAGGAACAGAATATACCACAGCATCAATTAACAGGAACAGAATATACCACAGCCTCAATTTACAGGAACAGAATATACCACAGCATCAACACAGAAGGTCAGAATATACCACAGCCTCGATTTTCAGGAACAGAATATACCACAGCATCAACACAGAAGGTCAGAATATACCACAGCCTCAATTAACAGGAACAGAATATACCACAGCCTCAATTAACAGGAACAGAATATACCACAGCCTCAATTAACAGGAACAGAATATACCACAGCATCAATCAATAGGAACAGAATATACCACAGCCTAAATTAACAGGAACAGAATATACCACAGCATCAATTAACAGGAACAGAATATACCACAGCCTCAATAAACAGTAACAGAATATACCACAGCCTCAATTAACAGGAACAGAAGATACCACAGCATCAACACAGAAGGTCAGAATATACCACAGCCTCAATTTACAGGAACAGAATATACCACAGCATCAACACAGAAGGTCAGAATATACCACAGCCTCAATTAACAGGAACAGAATATACCACAGCATCAACACAGAAGGTCAGAATATACCACAGCCTCAATTAACAGGAACAGAATATACCACAGACTCAATTAACAGGAACAGAATATACCACAGCATCAATCAATAGGAACAGAATATACCACAGCCTCAATTAACAGGAACAGAATATACCACAGCCTCAATTAACAGGAACAGAATATACCACAGACTCAATTAACAGGAACAGAATATACCACAGACTCAATTAACAGGAACAGAATATACCACAGCATCAACACAGAAGGTCAGAATATACCACAGCCTCAATTTACAGGAACAGAATATACCACAGCCTCAATTAACAGGAACAGAATATACCACAGCATCAATCAATAGGAACAGAATATACCAGAGCCTCAATTAACAGGAACAGAATATACCACAGCCTCAATTAACAGGAACAGAATATACCACAGAATCAATCAATAGGAACAGAATATACCAGAGCCTCAATTAACAGGAACAGAATATACCACAGCATCAATTAACAGGAACAGAATATACCACAGCCTCAATTTACAGGAACAGAATATACCACAGCCTCAATTAACAGGAACAGAATATACCAAAGCCTCAATTTACAGGAACAGAATATACCACAGCCTCAATTAACAGGAACAGAATATACCACAGCATCAATTAACAGGAACAGAATATACCACAGCCTCAATTTACAGGAACAGAATATACCACAGCCTCAATTAACAGGAACAGAATATACCAAAGCCTCAATTTACAGGAACAGAATATACCACAGCCTCAATTAACAGGAACAGAATATACCACAGCATCAATTAACAGGAACAGAATATACCACAGCCTCAATTAACAGGAACAGAATATACCACAGCCTCAATTAACAGGAACAGAATATACCACAGCCTCAATTAACAGTAACAGAATATACCACAGACTCAATTAACAGGAACAGAATATACCACAGCCTCAATTAACAGGAACAGAATATACCACAGCCTCAATTAACAGTAACAGAATATCCCACAGCCTCAATTAACAGGAACAGAATATACCACAGCCTCAATTAACAGGAACAGAATATACCACAGCCTCAATTAACAGTAACAGAATATACCAGAGCCTCAATTAACAGGAACAGAATATACCACAGCCTCAATTAACAGGAACAGAATATACCACAGCATCAACACAGAAGGTCAGAATATACCACAGCCTCAATTAACAGGAACAGAATATACCACAGCCTCAATTAACAGGAACAGAATATACCACAGCCTCAATTAACAGGAACAGAATATACCACAGCCTCAATTAACAGGAACAGAATATACCACAGCATCAACACAGAAGGTCAGAATATACCACAGCCTCAATTAACAGGAACAGAATATACCACAGCATCAACACAGAAGGTCAGAATATACCACAGCCTCAACACAGAAGGTCAGAATATACCACAGCCTCAATTAACAGGAACAGAATATACCACAGCCTCAATTAACAGGAACAGAATATACCACAGCCTCAATTAACAGGAACAGAATATACCACAGCCTCAATTAACAGGAACAGAATATACCACAGACTCAATTAATAATAATATTGTTTTTGTCTTTCGTGTTAACCTACTGGAAAACTCACTCACTGATTATTGTCATTCAATGTATGTACATATGCTGTTGTTTAGGATTAATTCTTATTTGTCATCACAGCAGAGTTGGGGGACAAATCCTTCAATAATAACTGCTACACTCTAATAACATAGGATGGGGAATCAGGGTGTTTCTATCGAAAATGAAAAATCAACTGTAAGGAAATCGAAATCATCACGTTAAATCTGCAAAACATCGAAGTACTTTATCCACGATGCTCCAAGGGTTGCGCTCACTATCACACGCTGTACCCCTCGAACTATCCTCAATACTTCATGGTTACGCTTACTGTCGCTCTCTGCACAGCTAGAACCATCCTCGATACTCCAGGGGTGACGCTCATACGCTGCATCCTGCAACATTGATTGAAAATCAGACAATGAAAACTTAAACAGTTTTGTTGTTCAATCTGAGTTTACCTGACACTGACGTTACGCTGATCTTTGTCTTATGACGCACGTCAGAATGATTGCTTCGTGCAGAAAGTTCCAAACTCGCAACAGATATGACAACTATCTCATGACTTTCGTAAAGTAAACTTGTACATATCGCTTATTACAACAGTTCTTTTTCTATTGCTAACCATAATTTTAAAGTAAATTCAGAAAGTAATTTTGTCGAATTGCCTACTTAATATAGCCGAATGCAGCAAAAGTATATGTGGCAGGTGTATTCCGACACTGTCAGTGCAAGTTGCACGATAAAACCAAGAAACATCTGTGGGTATTTTCACACATGGCATAGCGTCTGACAGGAAACCAAGTTTCGTTGTTACTTTTGGACCACTAAAATAGATGCAACGAATATTTTTTTCAACACAAATTTGGATTCTATTTCATACCGAGTGAGTCGCTTATCATCAATATCGATAACTGTCCTCAACTTTACGAACCTGAAGTATTGTGACGTCAGAAGTAGAAAATGAATTGACGTCACCCATTCTCAGAATACGATGTGATGTCACATTGAAGACTCTAGATATAAAGCCGAAAAGTGTGATGCAGATAAGAATGCGTTCTGAAGTATTTTTCAACATGATTGATCACGTGATAGAAAGAATCTTAGAAGAAATTTCATTTGATTTTTAGGAAACCAATCATATTTTTATTCTTGTTTTAGCTCGCCAAGGGCTGGCAAAAACAAAACCTAGATATAGATTCCTCAAATCAGTCATGCTACAGAAGACTGATATAAGACCGGATATGTATTCCATATATGGACATCTTAATTGAAAATTTTCAAAGAAATAATATTGATATTTATACATCTGTGAAAACAACTACCATGCTCAGAATATCGTTTATCAACATCAGTCAGCAAGTCAGTATCCTTGGCCTCTTTCTGGCTATTTATTTACCTGTTTTATATCTACAGCTATCGAATTTGAAACGAGCTGTTTGTAACCCTTAATCGGAGTATATCTATTAAACGATAAACTCTCTTGTATCAGCCTCTGAAGTCAGCATGTGTGTTATTTACACAATGAATTGCTTACAGTTGGCAGTCGCGCTTAATGGAGTTATTTTTTGACCAGCTGGCATTCATAGGCCTGTGATTTCATATGTAATGAGCCTTTCTTTTTTTCTTCTTTTTCTTCTTCTTCTCTTTTTTGTTTTTTTTTACTTCAATATTTGTTCATGTCACAGTTGCAATTGTTAGATGATGACCAACTTTATATAAGACAAATCGCAGTGTTAGTGGTAGGTTAATATTAAGTAATGACAGCAAATGCACAAGTGGCTTGAAATTCGATGATCAAATTGTTTACCATCCATATACCTTAACAAAGAGCTCAACAGAAGCTGTCCGTATTTGTCGCCTGAAATCCTCACTGTCGTTCATTTTCCATTTTATCTTAACCACATTCAGAATTTACTTACTTATATGTAGTGACCAAGTTAATGATATACATCACCGCGCATGACCTACAACTACATGTAATCTGTGTGATTGAATCATAAATTATTTCCCTTTGATGTGTTTTCCATTACTTGATAGTAACATCATTATTCTAGGTTTACTTGTAGTCAATCAGAAGGCGTTATAAAAAGTTTGAACATCATTTTTTCACTAAAAAAGAAGAGATTTATTTCCCATGTCCGTTACACATCAGAATTAGAAACCAAGAACACGACAGACTCTTCATCATCAGCCGCTTATCTCGATCTCGACCAAGCTGTATTATAAGCATGATGATTTTTCCTTTGCTATTGTGAATTTTCCATTTCTGGATATTCACACCATGCATCCCCACTCTATGGTGTTAACATGTCGCGGTTGATTCGATATTCAATGGTCTGCTCCCATTATCACGATTTTTGTGCAAGAAGTCGTCAACTGACCGTCGAACTCGGGGTTGTAAAAGATATAGGTTGATTGAAATAAGAAGGAAGTTTGACGGTTGTCATAGTGATCTCATTGAGAAATATTCTGTTTCTTTGTGCGATATGAAGCTGGACGTGTTAGATGTTCGTTGCCTGTCGGTTCAGTTGTTCTCATTTTAGAACCTACTAGGAGTCACTATCTTAACACAGCTGCTGGAGATCTGCACGCGCAGATGTGGAGATCATAATCGAACTGTGATCTGTAATTATCTGTTTGTCACGTGATGGTTATCAATTAAATGATACAACATTATCACAAACAATAAAAACATCAACTCTTCTGTTTTTATTTATTTAACTCGGAGAAATGATGGACATTTCTGTATCATGGTAACAATATAGTGAGGACAAAATCACTCCTGTTTATTATTGTAATCAGCAGGAAATAGACAATTATATTTGGTTCTATTGTGTAAGCTTCTAGTTTCCGTCTGTGTTTAGTCTGATAAATATGTATCGTCATTGACACCACGAGAAAGAGAAGAGATTCCAACAACAACACAATTATAAAGTTTTCATATCCACCTCTGGTTCTGACCGGAAGTATTCCCTCGTGACAAAGCGCATTCATATAAAGCAGTCAGGCACGTGTATAGAATCCGTACTATCAGACTGATTATCGCCTTTCATCATTTGTCACGTGATGATTAACACTGTTGGAATGCATATTCATCAGCCATGTCCTTAAAGAAATAATATAAAATAATAAACGACTTCCCTTAACGAAAAAACAAAAACAAAAAACCAAGGCATTATCACCTAACATAATTGGGGAAATATGTCGATATCCTTCACTAAGGATGAATAACAGCAGAAATGGTTAGATATCAATAAAGTGTGGAATTCCACATACGACAGCGACCCGCCTCCTCCTTACTATGA
Organism: Ylistrum balloti; assembly: GCF_031769215.1. Taxonomy (NCBI): domain Eukaryota; kingdom Metazoa; phylum Mollusca; class Bivalvia; order Pectinida; family Pectinidae; genus Ylistrum; species Ylistrum balloti. Next base: position 1,062 of record NW_026782471.1, on the reverse strand, counting down.
TTATGTCGAGAGTCTTGTGGACGCTTGACTGCTTTTTACACAGGACACAACATATCTACGTACCAAACAATGCCATTAAAAGTATCTCAGATTAGCAACAAACGCACAAGAAACTATAATATTCTAAAATTCTTTATCATAGGTTTGGTCAACGGTTATTCAAAGTATATTTGATTAAAAGAATTGTTAGATAAAATGGACTCTTATACATTCAGATGATAAACAAAAAAAAGAGACATAAAAACGACCTTAAGATGTTTTGAAAATTTATACGTGTAGAGTTGCGCCGAAATTTTGTTATGCCAATTATCATCAAATGTTTTATGAAAATACAAGTATTCAGTTTACAGGAGTTCAGTTTCGGTGATTTCTTAACTTAAGGACACTGAAAGCGAATCCTTACAACTACACGCATTTTAGGTTAATACGGTAATTCAGGACACACTAGGATCTGTAAGCATTCAGCTGTAACACTGACCAGGGAAGTGTGACGGTAACCAGGGAGGTGTAAGAGTAACAGGGGACACTAGGATCTGTAAGCATTCAGCTGTAACACTGACCAGGGAAGTGTGACGGTAACCAGGGAGGTGTAAGAGTAACAGGGGACACTAGATTCTGTAAGCGTAAGCATTCAGCTGTAACACTGACCAGGGAAGTGTGACGGTAACCAGGGAGGTGTAAGAGTAACAGGAGACATTAGGCTCTGTAAGCATTCAGCTGTAACACTGACCAGGGAAGTGTGACGGTAACCAGGGAGGTGTAAGAGTAACAGGAGACACTAGGATCTGTAAGCATTCAGCTGTAACACTGACCAGGGAAGTGTGTCGGTAACCAGGGAGGTGTAAGAGTAACAGGAGACACTAGGATCTGTAAGCATTAAGCTGTAACAGTGACCAGGGAAGTGTGACTGTAACCAGGGAGGTGTAAGAGTAACAGGAGACACTAGGCTCTGTAAGCATTCAGCTGTAACACTGACCAGGGAAGTGTGACGGTAACCAGGGAGGTGTAAGAGTAACAGGAGACACTAGGATCTGTAAGCATTAAACTTTTACACTGACCAGG